>NC_083626.1:15210896-15468396 GCF_963584025.1 Labrus mixtus | reverse complement strand
AGCCACACACACACACACACACACACACACACACACACACACACACTGAGAAAAACACACAAAACACACGTACACCTCCAAGGTTAATAGTAGCTGTCATGGGCAGGGTGAGCAGTAATGGAACACACAAATGCCCCTGGGAAGAAGCGGTCTGTAGACGGACAGAATGATGAGGAGCGGGCTAAAAGGAGGAAGAGGATGGAGGTGGGGAGGTGTTAAAAGTATTATTGAGGGGACAAACTATTTTCATGAAGCGATTTCACATACCAACCCCAACCCCGTGTAAATGAGGAGATTATTTATCTCTCCATTAGCACTAAATTATTCACACACTCCCCGCGTTTTCCTGCGCTACCAGGCCGCTGATTGGGGTGGGAGGAGGGGGATAAACCTGCTCAAGGAAAAAAAGTGTGTCGGCAAATTGAACAACGAGCTATTTACATCTTTCATCAGGCGGGCTTGTTCCTCATTAGTGAACAGTTTTAAATCAATATGCCACCCTCCCCTACTCTCGCACTCCTCCAGCAGTGATCTCCGTTTGGTCTCACGCCTCTTTTTTCATGTGCCGTCATTGTCAGAGGGGATTCACGAAGTCACGAAACGGAAACTGAAGGAGAACATCATGGAAGGAAAATCAAGACCAAGGGAGGCAGAGGCAGAGGCTTTTTCAGAAACAATGGCATTTATTGGATTAAAAATGTCCTTTTAATTCCCTTAAATTACTATAATTACCACAACCTTCCACATGTAGATGTCACCGTTGGGCTAGCATGCTCTTTTTTTAGGGCGAATCTGCCGGGAACAAAGAGAGAGCATTAAGTGACATAAAGATAAAGTGAAGAAAGCAAGTGTCACTAGAGAAAAGCAAGAAGCGATGAAAGACAGAAACTAGATGTTATTTTGTGCTTCTTTTTTTTTCCAAGCCATTTATCTCCTAGGAACTTATAAACATCTACCGCTCCGCACAAACGTGCAAGAATCAATCAATCAATCAATAAATTTTTCTTTGTATAGCGTCAACTCATAACAAGTGTTATCTCGAGACACTTTACAAAAAGCAGGTAAAATACCTTACTCTTTGTCTGTTAACATTACAAAAGAGCAGGTAAAAAGACCTTACTCATTGTTATGTTACAAAAAGCAGGTAAAAGACCTTACTTATTGCTATGTTACAAAGATCCGGCCTATCCATCATGAGCACAAGCAGCAAAAGTTACAGTGGTAAGAAAAAACTGCCTTATTAAAAGGCAGAAATCTTCGGCCGGATCCCCGGCTCATGACGAAACAGCCTTCACAGACCTAGACTGCGCCGGGCTTGGAAAGGGATAGAGGGAGAGATGGGATAAGATGCAGGAAGCGGGATAGGGAGCAAGGGTGTGGGGGGAGGCAAGCCGTCCATCAACAATCCGGTGGGGGGGGAGAAGAAGCATGTGTATGTGTTGCTGCTCTCCATCTGCACAGTTTGTGTCTGTGCACTGTAAACCTGTAGCTGCGTATCTACACAGATGGTTCAAATTCACATGTTGGCACATAGCCACATTTAGTAAAGTCCTGTGAGGTCTCATTTCGATGCACACGGTACATTTGTGTCTGTTACAGAGCGACATAGAACACAGGAGAGATAAGTGATGTCATCTGATCGCATCTAACGCTTTCATTTGGTGTGACCTGAGGAGTGTTGGCTGTAAGCTCTCCTGCACGAGGACTGACAGAAATATGTCAAACACAGCAGCATGAGAAACCCAGAGAGGACAGACAGAGGCACAGCTCACATCTTATTATTGTATTTCAAACCAGTTAGCATGTGTTCAGTGACTTTTTCTGAATCAGGTATTGCTATTGTAGTATCATATTGAATTTTAAAATGATTTGTTTTGTGAAAACCTTGAGACGTTGTTCTAATAAACTGGAATGGAAATTTTGAATGAAATAGTTTTGACTCAATAACACAGTTATACTCGCTGCCTCCCTTTCAAATTTTCAGTGAATTATGTCCTACAGTAAGTACGTGTCAATACCCAGCCAATATTTTCCACCTGACAGAGCTGACATTTTTTAACGCCTGGTGCTAACGTTGAGGAAAATAAAATGATGATGAGTCTGAAGTCTGTGTCGCAGTATGTTTCTGATATTAAGAGGACTTGTTAGAAAGATGGACATACAGTTCATGATGCACGTCCACTGAGCTTGTTTAGTTCACACACGCAGGATGCACGACAGCACACCTACTCCACAGTTTAATATCAGTGAATTGGCTGATACATTCAAATTGAGTTTCTAAGGAGACAATGAGCTTTTGTTTCTCTTTGTTTCCAAGCTCTCCTTTGTGCGCGCTTGCTCCAGTGCAGGTTCTGACCAATACACGCAGAAACACACTCGCAGTCTCTCTCATGCAACAGGGAGTTGGATTTATGATAAATAAAGTGCCACCGATAATCGAGCCCACGGCTGTTACTACAGACTGCTCAGTGTCCGTTTAGCATGCATTAGAGAATATAAATGTAACCAAGAAAATACGTGAATACCTCTTTAAAACCCACTTTTATATTGATTGAATTTTGCAACAGTAGTTAAGCGGTGCACAGACGGACACGCCCCAAGTCACTCTGCGCAGCATGCTGATTCTGATTTCGTAGCAGCTTCCCTGGAAGTTTTCAGGATACATCTCTTTCTTAAATTGTATTATTTGTCCCTTTAGAATTGTTGCATTAGCTTTATGCTTATTATCAGTTTTTACATACAGTTAATATTTTAATTCAACATTTGAGGAATTCATGATGTTCCTTGTCAGTCCATGTAAGTGTCTGTTTACACATCGCACAACATCTGTTCAGTGTGTCAGTCACTGTCCCTGTGCAATAATCCTACACAGCTTTCAGCCTGGATTGCCACCACAGCTCAACACTTCTAGCTCATTCCACTACCAATCATTAGAATTTTCACCCGCCTACAAAGTATGCACAACAAAGGGTGTAATAATTTAATAAATGATGACAAACACGATAAAAAAAATCATTTTTTAAAAATGGTTTGGCGCTTAAAAGAGATAAAGAGAAAGAGAGAGAGCGAGATCAAAGTTGTAAGATTGCGCAAGCAGCAGATAAAGTAACTGAATCAAAAGGAAGTGTCTTCCAGCCATCACAGGTAAATATTTCACAATATCCTGAACATCAGACACTGTGCCTTTGATATGCAAAATGAGAATCTGCCTCTAAAGCCCAATAAAAAATGCAAAGCACTGATTGGAATAAACGATAACCTTCAAAAACATTTTCTTTGATTGTAATATATTTTGTGTTTAAACCTCACTTGGGTTTGGTTGCGTATACGGAGGCTGTGGTCCTCACAGCGGGTGGCCGGGGTTCGAGTCTGGCCTGTGGCACCTTTCCCGCATGTCGCCCCTGCTCTCTCTCGCCCCGGTATCCAACTCTATCCATTGTTCTGTCTCTCCAGTGACAGGAAAGGAAAAAAAAAATCTTTTTTTCTTTTTTTCTCTCGAATGAAACCTTAAATTGATAATGCCAAAACACTTACTTACTGTAACTCTGACAGTGAGGGTGGTAGACAGTCCTGTTTAGGCTCATATCCACAAACTTTTAATGTGTGGCAGCTACGTACCTTCTTTAATTAAAGTATACAGTATACTTATAATTTACTTTTACAGTAAAACATGGAAGCTGCTTATAGAAGAGATTCTTTACACTGAGTATGGGTATGAGCATGAAGAACTCTTTGCATTAAGCAATCATGTTGCATTTGAAGCATTCTTATATGTTCGCTGACAATATTTCCTTGTTGTAGTGCTTGGAAACAGGCTGTTTACAGAGCAAAGCTAAAAAATGTGAGGTCTACTATATGTAGCATGTCTTTATAATCTTATCACTGACTACAGCTAACAGAAGAATGTGTGTCGGGAAAAGAAGGATATTGTAAAATATAATAAGCACCATAGAGGCTATTCCTGTGTGTGCTGCTACACTGGTGGTTTTATTAGAGAGTAAATATTAGCTTAAATACTTCCAATTTATATCATGGCTGTTGTATTCATGTATTTGATTTATTTTCTTGAGTTTAGAGACATCCATACTGTATCAGCATGAGCGTTCATTGAAAGAGTCTGTAGCATCTTACAAAAGTTTCTGCATCAACAAACTTTGGCATACTTTTATTTGATAAAAAGACAATTTGTTTACCCAGATGAAGTTTTTTTTAAAGGCATCACTTAACAAATGCTACCAAACATCTTAATATTAAGTGTATTGTGGATACGGCCATCACAAATCCGATCTCTAATCATCTGATCCAAGTTGTTTCTCACTTGGCCAAACATGATTTATCCGTGTTTAGTGTATAATATTTGAGTAGTGCAGCTTTAAGGTTTTACACATTCATCTTGGTTGTGTCCTAAAATGTACAAGTTATAGTTCTTATTTGACCTTCAATGATGATATAGCGTGCTTTCTCGTACCCTGAGATCAGGATATTTTTAGTTGTGCTTAAAAAGGCCACTCTTGAGATTCAAACCAAATGACTAGAGATGACACTTTTACTTAGTTACACTGAAACAAGCTATTGTTCTTCCCAGTTAGTTGCATGTTTGACATTTTACCAGCGATACAATATTTTATTTGTGCACTCAAAACCCACACAGGGCCTTCACCTCCGTCTCTAAAAGTAAAAAAAAACAAACCTAAATAAATATTTCCTGCAGTTGTGGCTAAATCTGTCTAATTCAACATAACAGTAATTGCTCTGAACAGTCCTTTTAGCAGGAACCAACAGACCCACGCTTACTTTTTAAATGTCAGTGTGTTAAGTCTTAAAGTATTCATACGTGAGAAAAATATATTTTTAGCAGAGGAAGTAAAATCCAGAAGAATGATTCTGTGTGACAATGATCATCCAACTGTAAAAAATAAAAAAGAAGAAGAAAGACATTTTAAAAAAGAAAAGAAAAACACCACTTAGGTGTTGTTGCCAGAAGCAGTATCTATCTGATGCACATGATTGATTAGAAGTATGTTTTTAGTGTAAGTCTAAGTGCAGTCCAAAAGCCAATCTCTTGAAATAGTTATATTTCCCTTAAGGTTTGGTTTTATAGCTCAAATCTGATATCAACTCTTTTGCAAAGTATTGCAGCATTGAAGGGGGGAAATTATTGATAAGTCAACTTGGTCTGCCTGGGCACGCACAGTTTCACCACAACTGCCAAAAAGATAGGGAGAAAAAAAACTATACTTTTAAGAGCAGCGATTCTTATTAAGATTTGAAGTAATACAGATTAAAAAAAATATCTTATCCACATTGGATTCCTTAACTTTATAATCAGCTTTTGGAAGATGCTATCAGAGGAAATATTTTTGAATACTTCATTATGCTATTAGCCGGAGTCTAGCAAACCAACGGCATCCCTTTACGAGACAGCTCTTGTTTGGAGAGAAAATCCTTTTGTCAATGGTCATAGTTTGATTTCACAAGCCCTGCAATCATACAGAGTTGTGGATGATGTCAGATTCAGTGGTATTAGTGCTGCAGTAGAGAAGCTGTTCTCAACTGCTGGACAGAGAACCTCATTAATAATAAGACAGCCTATTGCTGTCTGTATTTTATGTGATACTTGGTCAATGATGGTCCACAGTTAACCACACTTTCATTTCATTATTCACACAGATAGAGAACTGTAAGGAGCTTTTAAATCAATCATATTAATTTCAGATTCAAATACTCCAGACTATTTCTAAGGTGTTCATAATACAGTGAGTTTAATAAGGACCATTAGTTGGTAGTTTGTGTCTTATTGCATTACAGTGGACACAAGTGAAGGGTTTGGCACATGTTCATCTATTTGTAAAATAGAAGACGGCTTGAATCAAGCCTGAATTCTTCAACAGATCATGACACCAAGACTCAGAATGAATGAGAAAGATTCCAAACTAACTGTCATTAAAATGTAGTCGTCCTAATGTCAACATCTCATGTGCCATATTCTCGTTGAATCGCTTTGCACGCTGCCTATGCTTGAGTCTAAAAAAAAATCCCAAAAGAAAAAAAAAGCTCAGAGCAAAACACTTCTGTAATCTGTAATCTACATTTTGCAAACAGTAGAATTGAATTCAGAGTTGGAGAAATAGTTAACATGTTACCGGAAATCTTGAAGCGACCTGTCCTACAGGAAGCTCTACCAGGGCATTTAATAGGCTTGCACATGACACAAACACATAAGCAGTCACAAATACACATACACACACATTTCTGGCTGCAGTAAGTAAACAAGCTTAATGGGGAACCAGGGACTTGATCCAAACAGAGGCTGAACTGAGGAAGAGTTTGCCCGTGCATCAGGAGAGCTGTTAGCCTGGTCTCATCCCTTTAGCTCACCATGCTCCGCTAACTCACTGTGGGAACAAATTCTTCTTTTTCCAACATCATTAATATACAACTCTGCAATATTATATGCCACTGGGGTACAGGACGGTGATAGCATTTGTAGAGAATGCTAACTTTGTCTATTAAATGTAGGTGATTTCTGTACAGTTGTTAAAATGAGCTGTGATTGGGAACTACATTATGGTAAGGTAAATCAGAGAAATGGTTTGTAGGTTTACTGTAGTATAGGGAACATTAGTACAATCCAAATAATAAGTAGGAGACAGCCCAATTAATATAGTCACTGTACTTCTAAAATAAAACCAGGATACTAAACTCATTGCTTCCCTGGAGGAATAAAAGCATATGGAGAAATAAGGGCACTATGGTGTTAATTTCTCCAGCTGTGTGTACAAAAAAAAGAGAGCTGGCATTAAACTTGCTGTATGTAAATTACGCCTCCAGGGGGATCTGACTCAAAACTATTACAAAAATTATGTTGAGGCTGGCGGGGAATCATGGGAGTAATTCTCTCTGCTACTCCATCCCCAATCCCCCCCTGATGAAAACTAAGCCTGAGTTGATCATTGCCAAGACGAACGAGCTAAATGAGCTGATTAAGAGAGTACGTTTACCGACGAGCTAATGTATCCAAGTATATTTACATACAGTGTTTTTAACACATCAACAGATACAGCAACAGTGCATCAGCTTTCAGTTGCAGTTCCCGCTTCCTTATTCAGCAGTCTTTGATGTACCATCCGGTGTTTCCATGGCAACAACACTATCATATCATGTCTGTCATGGTGGCTCTGTCATGGCAGCCACCGCAAAATACACAGGGCGTCACAACTATACAATTAAGTATTTATCTGATTTGTTAACTATTGAAAATATTTTATGTAATGTGTACTCAACAAAAATATATATGACATAAATTTAGTCATTGTTTTTAATCATTTGGATATATTAGTGTCAATATACTTCATATTAAACCTTTAAGGGTTTGTACTTTTAATTTGAGAGGATTCTTTTCTCTAACTTTCTAAGAATGTGTAGGGGCAAGAGATATGAGAAATGAAATGGTCAAAGAGTCCCTGAGAGAAACAGGACATCACTATAGGTCACAACAAGGCCAAGCACACAGATTACTATGCAGCCCTGTAGTGACGCAGTGGAAGTCTGTAGCAAACACAGCTCTTTTTCCACATGGCTGCTCAGCCTGTCGGGAAGGCTGGAAAGGCTTGGTCCACTTTGCTCTCTTTCAGCAATGGCCCAGCTTGAAGACACAAAGCTACCTCGACCGGAGTGAAAGCACACTGTTCACTCGACCAGAGGTTTCCCAAAGTCAGATGCAGGGGCCCTCTAGGGGTGTGCGTCACAGGGTGATTGTTTAATTTCACGCTTTTTTTCACATGCTGGAAGGTCAGCACAATGAAAGAATGCATAAGTAGTAGGGCTTCAAAACGCACAATAAGTCACGATTTTCACTTTTTAAGATATTTTGCAATCAATAAGTCAACATAAAGCCAGAAATCTTTGACATTGAACACTGCCAATGCTTAAACCTAACCAGGTAGTTATTCTAACTTGGTATGTGTGTGACTAGTTGACTAAACGATTAAACATATCCACCCTCTCTAGTAGGCATCAGACTATTCGTCAGTTAAACAAAAATTATGAATATTTGTATATGTTGGCCATGAATGTCGATCAAATATTGTCTCCAAGTTGAACACAGCCACCCACCACTAGCCAAGGCTGTAGCCATAGAATGACTGCTTATTGGGCCTTCTTTCCTCACCCTACTGCCCAGATGTAAACCACTAAAGTGAATGGATCGCATCTCATAGGAGCAGCATGGTTTGGCAGTATTTTTTATCTATGAACTATAGGCTGTCAGGTTAAATCCAAATATCGACTGGAGCATTGCAGAACCGGCACAGGCATGTGGAAGTTAACTTTCAAGTATGACTGAAAGCAGGTGGTGCTAGTACTGCTAATTTAAACCACACTCTTTAAATAAATCGGACATTTTTTACCAGCTGACGCTGTGATTCTCCTTGGTCAGAAATGTGATAGATAGATAGATAGATAGATAGATACTATCTATCTATCACATTGACACAGTTTATCATGACAATAGCTGCACAAGACATGCTTCCCTGAACTAATTAATTAGTTAATAATTAATAAGACTTTTTCCTTGTTTTCTTCTACAGCTCTACAATTCTAAAATCCATTTAGCAGACGCTTGTGTTCAAAGTGATGTATATCTGAGAGTAAGTACAACACAAGCAAGGATCTAGAGAGGAGAACGCAATGTCAGTACGTGCTAACAGCTTTAAGTCCAATAGGACACAAGTGCTGACAGGCTGTGCATAGAGGCAAAGCCCAGGTTTACATATATATGTATATTATACTGTAAGTTGCTGCATGGGAGCTTTTAATACAGTGTGCAGATCCTTTTATAATTCCCCTCTAGGATTAGGCCTCACTTTTTCAATGCCAATAAATTGGAGGTTAATAGCAGAACCTTGGATTTTCTCGTTGTAGTGCCGAGCAATGGCATAATCCATATTACCATTTCTAATGGCAGCCATATATATCCCAGTTCTTAGTTTTGAATTATTTTTGGTTTGGCATATATATAATACAGGCATTTTAAGGTGTAGACAACATGGATAGAGAGGCAGTTAATCAATTCCATTACGTCATATTTCTTTCCTGAATGAGTGAGGATTATGAAATGTTTTAGTATTGGGAATGTTTTAACAGTGTGCACATACTTCCCTCATATTTAGTGGCACTAAAAGAGTGAAAATATGTAGCCTAAATAAAAGTGTTCAGGGGATCGTTCCCTGCAGAATTCCAATGTTACGATCAACAAAAGACAAGCATGTATCAGTAATTCTTGTGGACTGTTTTCTTGAAAGTAAGTATGACTCAGTCTGTCCTAGGGGTTAAACAACTTCAGATTTGTTTAAGTAGACAGTCATGTGATGATAGTCGAGTCATTGTCGACTTGTCCATATATAGATATAAACATACATATATATATATATATAGATATTCTGCTGAAAGCAGATAGTAAACACAAGAAAAAGAAATGTCTGTAATAAAGTATGCAACAATAACACATGTGCTACAACTCCCATATTAATCAGTGCAATCAGTGCCATCTTGCCACTCAGTGGAGGCTCATGCCAAAGTCAACTTGGGTTTTACCATTAAATATAGTTGTTCATTTTCCTGTTAATTTCCTCCTTTCTAAATCTTTTTCTCTAGTATTCTATGAAGAGAATTATTGGGAGTCACCACTTCTAAGTCCTTTCCTTCCCTCCCAAATACTCCCATAACCCTACATAACCTTGCAGCTTGCCAGAGAGAGAGCAGGAAATCCTCTCTGCTTACCCTGAGCCCACAGACTTTCACCCTCCCCTAAACCGGCTCAGACAGAGGTCTTTATTACAGAGGAGGAGTGGGCTCAAGAAAGAGGAGAGGAATGAATGAAGATGTAGAGGTGGCATCTCTCTGACCTGAGCTGATTGAAAAGGGTTCAAAGAATCTATGCTGTGTCAATTGGCAATATTCTAACATTACGTCCAAAGGACTAAACTTTTACTGCACAAAATCAGAATGTCCTCTCTGGCTCATAGAAATGTTGGAATAATCAGGCAGAGGGTCTCTTTTCTTTGGGATCTGAGGCAGTTTGAAGTCAAGCGATGAGGGGAAATAAATGGTGTGTCAGCAGTGATAGCGCGACACTCTTTCTGGTGTGCACTTTGTGTAATATCAGGAAATCATCTTCAATGCTGGGCGCAGAGCAACAGGCTAACCAAGTGTGTCTTATAAAGCTAATTTAATTTAAGGCTCATTAAATATTCACATGTTCCCTCTGCACCTATTGCTTGCACTGTGGAGGAGAATATTCAATTTGCATCCCAGTTTTAATTTGCCGTCTTTAAAAATTTATTTTTATGGCTTAGTTTAAGCACAGGAGATGCTCGGTATTGAATAATGAAGTATTGTATCAGTATTTTGTGTGCTATTTTTTGTGTGTGTGGAGAATGCATTATCATTGTTGAGCTGTTTAGCTGTGATAGTGAGCCCACTCTATCCTTATGTATCCAATCACATGAACAGGTAATTTTTTGTAAGATGATCTTACAGAAGATACAATTAAAAGGCGGTGTACACGTTTTTTTTTACAATACGACACTCATCCAGCACATTAACACACATCCACAAGCTTCACAACTGACTATAGATTCTTTGAAATACTTTGGACTTGTCTTTGATGTATGAAAAGTATTTCTTTATTAGTTTGAGCCCTGCGTCTCACCTTTTTTGTTCACTCCTTGAGGCAGGCTGTTTGTGCTATATTACATATAAAGCTTTTGCAGGGTGATATATGTCTCTTCTCTTTCCTCCTCAAAATAAAGTTTTGTTTTTTCAGATGCTGGCATTCAATGATGTAAGCAGCAGAGGCTTTTGTTTCTGGTGAGGTGCACTGCTTTCAAAACCCTGGCAAACTAATTTAAAAAAGACATACATGGCAGTGCAGCTACAGAAAAAAAATCCAAACAAAAGAGAGAAAAACAACAAAAATGCTATTCTAAACAATGGAGCAATTAAATAACTCACAAAGATGTTGTGTCTGTGGTCCTACAGTGAACAAGATATCAGCTGGATACTGTATGCTGCTCCAGGATTATTTGCTTGTAAACCCCCTATAGCTAACACAGTTGATTGTTTCTGGAGCACAGGATTGTGAAAGTGCTATTAGGCCATCTGTGTTTCATACTGAACATGTGCTGTAAGTGCTTTGACGAAGCAATATTTATGCCATGTGCTGCCATTACTAGATAACTTTTAATTTAATTTCCCTACAGAAATCATCTCTCATCTAATCTGATAAAGGCCCTTTTTTTGTGATAAATCAACAGATATCTCAAGGCAAGCATATTCTCGAGTATAAAACTGTAAACATGCAATCCTTCATATCTCAGCCAACCCTCTTCTCATGAGAAACTCCAAAACATGCTCTGAACCAGGAGAGGTCTGTGATGAAGAAAATAGAAGCAATAATGTGAGAAGTGAGCGAGCTCATGTAATCACGGCTGGCATCATTTTTTTTTTAACCACTTCTCTTATGCCTCTGCTGAATTCGTCGACACGGATGTGATCAGCAGTGAGATAAATGATAATCTCAGCAGGCATTCCCACACGAATAAGTACAACACACGCAATCTCATGCATACCCATACACACACACAAACAGAATCACAGTTTGATGTTAATCCTGAATGCATATGAAAGGGCACGCGGGCAGCAGTATGGAAAATAGGTATGAGGGAAGAAACGAGGGAATGGAAAACAGAGTGGAGGGGAAAAAAGTCGGGGTTGTGATGGAGTGAGACGGAAAGGAAGGAGCCCGGCTTTATTTAATCTCAGCATAAGTGTCGATAGAGCAGAAAGTTCAGCAAGCTGGATCGGTGGTTAAGCCTTGAGTTTTACTTTAACTGTTCAGCTCTTCTGGCAGCGCAGTCACAGAGTGTGTGTGTGTGTGTGTGTGTGTGTGTGTGTGTGTGTGTGTGTGTGTGTGTGTGAGAGAGAGAGAGAGAGAGTGTGTTTGTAATTGTGTGTGGTGAAGGTCTGTGTTGAAGACATTAAACATAGTGCAAAGAAGCAAGAACTGGGTGCTGCTGGAAGAAATGTATTTAATCAAGTCAGAACAAAGGCGTTGTATAATTTCCTCCTGGGGGCACAGAGAACACTGGCTCACTGTTTTTCAAAGTAACAGTACAATGGTAGTTTATTGCATAATAGAGACATTTTCACCATCACTTGACAGTATTATCTTTCTTATTGTTTCTTTCCATTTTTTTGTCTATTCAGAGAATTTATCAAAGGCATGCTGATTGTCTTGAACACCCACCAGAGTCCCATTTAAAAGGGAAAATGTTTTCCAGATATTCTAAACAGAAAACCGGAGATGTTTTTCATTCATCACGGCAATTGAATCTAATGGTATCACACAGGGGTATTGCATGTGAAACACAATGCTGATTTACTCGGAGATGAACATGTTTTTCATCCCTGATTTGTTGGATGAGTGTAAAGCTCATTCACCTGAATTACATCTATTATGATCTATTTCTCATTGAGGATTCATTTCATAGGGACAGATACAAAATACATTATACACTAGATGATAGCACAATTTAAACTGAAGTACAATACTAATGAAAATCAAACAGTAAGTATTTCGATAACAAGGCTACAAAAACAGAAGTCCGAGCCAATCGATATTGGGTTATGTAACCCTAACCCTTGCACACAGAATCTTGAACTCTGCCTTAATTGAAAAAAAATATTGTTTGGGTACCAAATTTTGCCAATTAATTTGTGCAATTTAGACTGAGTGCAGAGTTTAATTGATTTACTAACTCCTGTCCTATTTATGTTTTTTTTTTTAAATATTGTTACTTTTCAATATTATCATTCATAAAAAATAACAGATCACTTTCTTTTTTTTTTAAACATTTGATATTGAAAAGTATAGATGTATCGACATTTTTGACAGCCTTAATATATATTGAAATACTGAATAAAGACCAGGCAAGTATCGTACTGATCACATATAATGCTTATTTTCTTGAACAACCGTTACATCGCCTCCACCTGTCAATCATGTCAGCTACGCGCCTAACACGTATCGTTTATAAAAATGAAAACGGAGCGATTTTTTAAAAATTCACCCCCCGTTCAGTGTGTGCTAGTGATGAAAAGAACAAATTACTTCAATTTTGTTTGTTGTACCAGGCTGTAAACATGTTCATTTATGCAGAAAAAACGTGTACGTGTGTATGGGACTTCTGGTGTTCCTGGAGCCATCCTCAAGTGGACACTTGAGGAACTGCAGGATTTTGCACTTACGCATTGGCTTAATTTTTCAAGACCGGAGGTTGCCGCTTGAGTAAAACACAAGAACCACATTTAAACCAGAGTGCGAGCTTAACAAGTTTTGTCTTCCGAGGTATCTTCCCCATCAACCAATCGTTGGAGGTTTTTTCATATGACAAAGTGAGAGCAGAAAAGGTCGGAGAAAATCTTAAATGACACTGCAGATATGTAAATAGTGTCCATTTCTCAACTCTGCAACAAAAATAAAATATAAACCTAAAAAACACTATGTATTAAGTATTGTTATCATGCCTTTAGGGCAAGGGTATTAAATACAATGCTGACTTCAAGTGAGGCAGAGGAACATTTTTTTTGCTCCTGCAGCTCAGTCTTTATCAGTGACTTTCTGCAGTACTCCTGTTAGGAGACATACAATGTGCCACAGGTACACATAATTCTTGAACTATCATTAACAGCTACATAAATGCAGTTTACTATTTCGAACACACACATACCTGCCAATGCTCATATACGTTATTCAAAGCTATTTAACATCTAAGAACTGTTATTTTGTCCTCCGTTTTGTTGTTGTTTGCAACTTATTCGTTCAAGTCATTTGGACACTAGAGAAAAGGCAGCTGTGATGGTGAGAATTTCTCTCCACTATGAGGTATTCATGTCTGTGAATGTTTTTACATTCATCTACCAACCACGTAGGGGGCAGGTTTTGTCATCGTTTAAGCTTTTTATTAGAAGGTAAATCTTTAATCAAGCCAGTTGCCAAGGTTTGTATATGCTGTTACCTCCATCCATTTCAAAGAGATGTTGATTAATGTAAACTACACTCTCTGGACCTTCATAACAGCATGAAGCTTTTTAATTAGCATTAACTACCAATCTAAGGTTAATGAGAGCATTACGAGTGCATTAAAGGAGAGTTTTAATATATCAATGGCTAACTGAACAGAACCTGCAACACATCCCTTACTTTGGAGAACACTGCTTTATAATAAATAAGTTAAGATAGAAATTGAGTTATTTTTAGCACATTACCACTAGAGAAGGACAAACCGAGTGATAAGTTGAAATATATCCTCCAAACTGAAAATCAATTTTGAGAATATTAAGTGTCCTTCTAAAAAGTAGAAAAAGCCCTGGCCAGTAGCTTAGTGCAAAATTTAAAAAAACAAAAACATTTTTATTATAGTGGTGGGAAAATAGGTGTTCATAGTTTATAAGCTCAAATCATTCATCCGTCCTGAATTAAGTTTAAAACTAGAGAATGTGATGATGATTAAATGTGACAGACTAGAGAGGAGCTGTATCCCTTCAATTGTAAGAATAACAGAGACACAGTGCCTCAGTGTCACTACTTATTGGCTGACGATCAACTTCTTGCAGAGTCTGTTGGCAAAGGGAGAAGTGGTAGAATTTCATCATATCCTGTCATGGATCTTGGATTAATGTAATAACTTGTCTCTAAACTTCAGCCCGAGATGGAAGAGAAAGTGAAGGGAAAAAAGGGTTTCTTGGATTTCATTGGATTGAAGCATTCTATGGTGATTGTAAGACCTGTATGCATAAATACATATGTTCAAATGAGGGGTGTTCATGTGCTGCTTACCAACAATATTCAATCAAATATTTTAAATAAAGGTTTCAATAGAAATATGCATTATGAGAAAATAAATCAATATTTAAGTGCAGTAAAAAATAACCAGTATCTTTTTGTTTAAAGTGAATTTCTTAACCATGTTTTCTTTCCATATAAGGTCACACTGCTAACTAATCTTTAACCAAAACATCATTAAAGGGCTTTCACATTTGAATAGAACACAAACAAAGATAATATAAACTGAGTTATATATTTTTGGTGCATAAGGGAAATGCATATGAGATATCTCTTCTCTTTAGTGACATTTATTGAATAAGTTGATCCTCAATTTAAATTTTGTTCAAACATCCATTAGTTAGATAATAAATTAACAAAGCTTATAGAGTTGTTTTTTATGCATGAACACTACAAAAACATCTACTTGTGATTTGATTTTAGGAACCTAATGCTAAATCCTCTGTGCCCTTTTATTCTGAAAGGACAAAAATAAATCTTCTCCTCGTCCTAGACTTCGCTGTTGGCACATGGCAGCCAGCGGGAGGGCATATTGACCTTTTCTTAACTCTCCACATTATACCTCCTTTCAACAGCTGTAGATGGTATCTTTACGCATGCCCATAAATGCATGTTTGCATGAACCTTACGATGAAGCCGATTGATTGGCAGAGACAGGAGTAAACAAAAGAACAGTTGAAGTGACAACTTGTCGCAGTGCATCAACGTCCTATTAACTGTGTGCTTTCTGTTGGTACATGTAACTGATGCTTTAGGCCAAACAGGGCTTTCTGAGGTCAGGTGCAGACAAACGCATTGACAACCACGTCAGAATGGTTCATCCTATGTTGCAACTGCAGTGTGGTTAAAGTAGAACTAGACATCAACAGCTAAAACAATGGGCATGATATGAGATCTTTGTTAGTAAATGATAACAACAGCTTCAATTAGGGTTAATCCTACCAAGCTTTTCCCAGTCAACAGATCCCACAGCACACCTTTAGACACAAGAACTGATCAGTAGGGTTGCCTTTCAGCACAATTTAAAAACCTTCAATATGTCATCTTGTGATTGGCATGCCCCAAAATCGAAATGTTAAAAACAGAATTACAAGAAGCATTTTATACTTATTAGGTCAAACAATCCAAACAAACAAAACAACATTTTTCAAACTTAATTGAAATATAAACAGTTATAATCACTTACAATTTGGATACTGTTAACCATTTCACTCTTCTTTGAGGGGATATGTCCATTTTTCTTTGGTTCCATTCTTTGGTTGTTTGATGTGATTGTAAACTGTCTTCATTTTATCATTAACTACTCGAGATGTTTTAATGGTTTATGAGCTATACAACGATGCCGCCTCGGAATGAATCAAGGATTTAAATCTTTAACTATTGAATGATATACAGAAATATTGATTTTTCAATTATCCAAGCTTTTAGTTAGCAGGATAATTGTTCTGAAATTACAAGTATTTTGTCTTGGTCATATGGTACATACTAGGGCCCGACCGCTACAGGCTTTTTGGGGCCGATACCGATGTTGGGTAGAAAAAAAATCCAATGTATCGGCTGGTATTTTTCTTAGCTCTTTGTTCGGTCTGTAGAGATAGATAAAGATAACCACATTTATTGCGTTGATCCCTCACATGCAGTTATCAAACTCTTCTGAAAAAGATAAATAGTGAAGACAAGATGGTTACTCAACTGGAAAGTAACTGTGCTGCAAACAAATCTACCTACGGGTACAAATAAAGTATCCTGAACCTGAACCTGTGCACGTAAGTGCATTATCGCTTGACACTCTGGATAATACGTGTTCTAATCCATATAGCACACTCTGCTTGTGAAAGAGAATTGCTAGCTTTATACAATGAAACTCAAACAAAATGCTATTTAACTGGTGAATAAATCTAGTAATATCAGTGCATATCTGCGATAAAACAAGCCCATACCGATAGTCACTGGATATGTTAATATCGGACGATATTATCAGCTGGCCGATAATTGGGCTCTAGTGCGGACAATAAATAGGTTGATGTGATGTCAGGGAAACATGAAGGAAATGGAGAAAAGTTCAATGCGGGGAGAAAAGCAAAAAAAAAAAAAAACATAACAGAAAATGTCAGTTGTGAGATGATGTGTAGTTTCCTGTCCATAAGCCCTTTGGTGTCATCTTTGTCAGTACTTCTCACAGCTATCTCATTTTCTTTTTCGTTTTTGTGAAAGAAGACGTAGAAAAAAGAGGCAAAGAAAGATAAACAAAGAAAGCAGGAGAGGGGCCATACCAGGGTGAGAGGCTTAGAGAAGTACTTTAGCCTTGGGGGAGATGATATTGACTCAACAAGCCTTCTCATTCTTCACAGCAACTTCTCTCTCTCTCTCTCTACTCTATTTTTCCAACCTCCTATTTCTCTCACATCCTGTAGTTATCAGATTTCACAGATAGAGTAACAAAACAGTGATAGTTTTTTTTTTTTCAGTTAATCCATTACTCTCTCTGTTTAATTTGACCGTCTGCCGAGACTAGGTGGTAACAGTATTATAAGGGAAACATTCAAGTGATCGGGACAACAATTTTACCTTTGTATGCTCTAAAAATAAATGATTTGTTCATAAAGTCTATAAATATGACTCTGACATTACTATTATTGATATAATCTGAGGTTAAATCAGTCAAGCTGGAAAAGCCTCAACCAGACAGACATGGTCACACTTCATCAACCTTTGTCTGATCTGATAGGAGCTGAAAATATTGATACTTTTTAACGTAGACTGAAGACATACCTATTCAGTCTGGCTTTTGTCCTTTTTTTTTATTGTTTTAACTACATTTTTTTTTCCTTTCGGTGTGCACTTGTCTACTTCTCTACTTCTAAATCAATTTTTATTTCTACCCTGTTTGGTCACTATTTTATGTTTCTTCTTGTTTTTCAGTCGCTTTAAAGCACTTTGAATTGCATTTGATTTGTATGAAAGGAACTATATAAAGCTTGATTGATTGATTGACTGTGTGAAGACGGTCTGCAGCCATAACGCACAGCAGGGATTCAAGTGGGGTTTTTTTTCTGTACGAGTTGTCCTTGTTTGCTCCATTAAAGGAGGAAGCTTTGTTTCAAATGGTGGAACTAAAATCACATTGTTTTCAGTCTGGCCTCATTAAAATAGAAAAAAGAAAGTGTCTCCTCAACTCACAGCTCATCTACATGTGAACAGAATGAGCTTCGTCAGCATGAGAGTGCACCTCTGGGATGAGGATGGAGGTGCAAACAGCTTCTTTCCACATGTTGCACAATTAGAGCAAAGTGCACAACACTGCACAACTTTATTAGCAAGCTTGGGGTTGAACACCATTAGTACTATACAGCATGCTTTGTGGATTAGACCTTGACATTTGTTTCTACAATATTGGGGGGCTTTTTGTGCCATTATTGGAGAGCTAGGACAGTGGATATTGCTGGGAATCAGGGAGAGAGAGAGTGGGGAATGGCATGCGGGAAAGGTCGTATTCAAACCCGTGCCGCCTGCTAGAAGGACTTTAGCCCCTCTACATGGGGGGCGCCGCGCCAAACTAACCAATGCGCCACACAGCGCCCCGAATTGTGCACAATTTTGTGTGGTATTAGCAGTCGCAATCAGTTTTCATTGAATTATCCTCTTAGTCTCAACAGACGGCTAAAATCCAGAGGTGACTGTTCACTTAGCTTTTGTTTCAAGTCCATTTAACAGCTCTATACAGATGGCAATTCTTTAAGCTTTTCATCAAAAAAGGTCTCTGTTAACTAAAAAACAAACCTGCCAATAACTACTCGTTCTGTTTTAATGATAAACACAAAGGTATACTGGGATGATTTCAACAGATCTAACCACTGCATTGGAAGAGAGAACAAATGCATTTGTGAGTTGAAACAATGTCTGAGAAAGCGAAGAGAGCAAGTTTGAATCCCATTCAGAGATTTTATTGTTTCCCTAACGCTGACTTCTGCCTGGCTTTGCTATTTAAGGTGTAAGAATATCTGCCCCTGTTGATTAATGCAAATCAAACACTTCTTGCAGCTGCTTTAAATTAAAGGTCTTCCCTCAGTAAGCTCCCGAAGGACTGCTTTGTAACTTATTCTGAAGTAAAACAGCAAAAGGAAGTGTAGCCTCTGTCACCAAGGTCAGCACCTGGGCTAACTCATCATCATCACTGATCAGAGTTTGTCTCAGTGGATTAGCTGCCAGGGAGCTAAGCTAAGGCAAGATGCAGAAAATGCAGATACAGTGAACTAGTTGTATAGAACCTCCAACTCCTCATGAATTTAGACTACAGCTTTGCAAAAAAATGTCAAATGTAAAAGTACTTATTTCTTACAGGTGCATGTTATGTAAATCCATGTAGAGGTTTTTCTAAAAAATATATTACCCCTCAATTTATCTCCTATCCCACCCCAGCAAGTGTTTCTACTGGTTTTAGAATAACTTTCCTATTTTGGATGTTCTACCAATGATCACTCCATATAAACTGAAGTCATGGGTTTAAACACTCTAAGGTGGACAGGAAATTGACTTGAGCTCGTATAGCTTTTCTAGTCTTCTGACTACTCAAAGCTATTTTACACGGCATGCCACAACTTTCACACACTGATGGCAAAGGCTGCAATGTAAAGTGACCATCAGAAGTAACTAACCCCATTAATACACATTTACACGCCGCTGATGAAGCAGGAACTATTCAGGGTTAAGTGTCTTGCCCAAGGACACATCGGACATGTTGCTGCAGGAGCTGGGGATCAAACCTCCAACCTTAGTTGTATTTGTCACAAGCTAAACTCTCTTTGTTCTCACGGCTGACATGGTGCATGTAACAGTAGCTGAACTGAACTAAACCAACGCGTTTGCAGGTGCGCATGGAAACGTCAAAAATCACTTCAGTGATCGTGCCCATCCCTGATCTCCGGTTTACATGAGAGGAGTTGAACCCTGGAATTTGAATCAGACGCCTGTTGAAGGCCACACAAACAACACTGCACCTTGGAAACCCACTGAGACACAACCATATCGAACCATGTCCTTTTGCAGTTCAGCAGGAGAGTGTACAACAATCAATGCTCCGCATAAAGTACTATTTTAACCTTCACACTATCATGGACCACGTTGTCTGTTGAATCAGTTAGATGGTCTCATTCAGCAAACATCTTCTCCACAATCTCTATATGCCTTCCAGTCAAGGGTGTAAATGAGACTTTGATGTAAACAAACTTCCCAGGTACAAATATGGTGAGTTAGGGCCCTGGGTAGCTCGGAAAAACACAGAGGCAGCATGCCCTGTGGGTGTGTGTGAGAATCCAGTCCAACCAAAATAAAAAATAAAATAAAATAAAAAATACATTAATAAAGGGGAAAAGAAATATACAGTGATTAGAGTTTATTAAAATGCACAGTGGTGCTGTGGGATGGGTTTAGGCACAGGAGAACAAATGTAGGGGTAGTTAGATTTTGTTTCCCTCCCAGATGGTATTAAGAGAGATATAACAGAGGGGAGTGCATTACGACTTCAGCTTTATCAAAGACTGCATTTGAAGCATGTTTCATCGTTGAATAAGGGCTGATAACGCACAGCACACAGCAGGGACAGAGGCAATAGAAGCATTATATCACATTTGCTTGCATGGGAATTCATAAAATGATGGCACCATCTTCTTGTAGGAGGGGGGTATTCCTAATGAATGTGAAATTACACAGCAATGGTTCTCAAAAGAGCAACTACAAGGATTTAACCTCACAGTAATGGTGCGTCTGGATTTATATGCATACATCAGAGCACATATGCAGACACACATATTTTTACATTGTATATTATACACACCTTTATACAGTGGCCGACAAGGGTTGTAGAAACAACGTACATTAGAAAAAATGTACAGAACATTTAGAAACGATAATTAAAAAGCAGATGCAAGTATCCAAAAGAAATGTAATGGGGAAAGAAATGTGCTGCAATAAGTCAAAACAACTACATTACCATCGACAACACGTGATGAAAAAGACATTTAGTTTACTGTTGAAGGAAGTGACCGGAGGGAGACTATAGGAAATGAATGTTTTGTTCAGAGCTGCCCCGGGATGCCTGGAGCCACCTTATGACTGTCTCCCCTAAAGTCAAACTGGATTAATTTGGTCTTGATGGTTATGGAACACCTGGACTGGTTAACATGCAACTTTGCCATACCAGTCTATAAACAAAACTAAAGTCAATCCAGTAATGTCATACAACAGAACTTACAGTAGACTACTTGTATAAAAGTACAGCTGTATGAATTCTGCAGGGCTAAAAAAAAAAAGGTGCAGAAACGCAAGGACTATTCAAGTCCACATGTTTTCAAATGAATGTGTCAAACTGTGCCTGATGAATTCTAAAACATATTTAAAATACACAAGACTCAATCATTATTATAAAGTTGTGCAAAAAATGCACAAATAAGTGAAGGTAAATTGACTTCTGCTTGTATAGCACTTCAGAAGTGCTGACAAAGCAGCAGGAACAATTGTTAAGTGTCTTGCCCAAGGACACGTTGGACATGTGCTGTAGGAGCTGGGGCTCGAACCCCCAATCTTCCAGTTGAGAGACGACCGACTCTACCGATTGAGCCACAGCCGCCCCTAAGTGCATAAGAATTAACAAGAAGGCCGGCAAATAAATGTTTGCTGCTTAAAATGTACTGGGGGAGACCTGCAGACTTCATTATCTGATAGTGCCAACTATTAACAGACAATTATTTAAATATTTCATGCATTGACCAACAGGTTGTAGCTGAAGACAAAGACTTTTTTAGACTTAACTTATAAGCACAATATTTGTGCTTATAAAAAATTTAATGGAGAAGTTTGGTTGTTCTGGTCAGTAACATGCAAATTAGTCTTAATAATCAATCTGAAAAATAATTATGAAAAAATCGTGATTGTAATCTTGCCATAAAAATTAGTGATATTATTAATTTTTTTTTTGCCATATCACACACCACTAACAATAAGTGATATCAGTCAAAATATGAACTTACAAGATTCATCACTTGAGCTCTTACGTAGACTTAATGGTAGTGACGATGGTGAATCAGTCTAAGTTGAAATGTGTGTGCTTCTGTGGCTTTTTCCACTCTCCTCAACTGTGAGCCTTTTTCCCTCTACTGGAACTCCATCAATCAGAAGGGACCACTGCAGGAAATGTAACACTCCCGAGGGAGGGGCCTCCACTGCTGGGGACCAAAACAGGACAAAATCCCTCCAGGGGAAACCACACACACGCGCACACACATACACCACACTCACAGCTTAGCATCCAGCACACACAGTAAACTGGTGCTTAAGTACTGATACAGTACAGCAAAGTACAACGTATTCAAACACTGTTGGCTACATGAATCAGGAAGACTTGTTAACCTTTGTTTACATTTTTTTCTAATCTCTGCAAAGCTTTATCTTTCTTAAATGAATGATCCGTCATTTACTCTGTCACTGTCACTCTGCTCTTGCTCCTATCTGACAGCTGTCACAGATATAAGCTATATCCTGTCATCATAATATAGGAGATGGATGTGCGGAGTATGCTGTAGACCAGCAGTCACTGACATACACTATAGCTACCTTAAAGCAGGTCCACCAATTGATGTTTTTTTGGTTTTTTTTTAGTCTTTTACCATCAACTCCTTGTCATGATCAAACAAACAGAGACACAAGTGAGCCCAGATTACAACACAAACACAATGTGGACGGCTGTCATGGGACAGCTTGACCTTAACATGAGAGACATGTTCGTCACTCTGAGATGCACACTGGACCTGGCTCCAAGGTCTACCACATATATTGAACAGTTCACTAAAAACACACAGGAAATACACACAAGCACACACACTATATACGATCCACATACTGCAGTTTGGATAATTTCCTAAGGCTGATAGAGTAGGTTCATTACCTGGACAGAATGAGGAGGTGTAATAACAGCAGATTGTGTAATTCAGTGCCAAAGCAATCCCTTATAGGTGACTATTAGTTGATTGGAATCCATTCTATACTGTCAGTAGTACACTCCTACAGTGACGGTTTATATTGGGTCCCTAATAAAGTCTCAGTGGAGCACAAGTCCGTAATATGGGGTTTGGCGAGTGTGCAGTACAGACCATTTCTCTTGATTGTTATTTTACCAGCATCCAATTAGAGGAATTAGGACAGTGCTGTGGCTGTCTTATCAGATAGCAAGACAGTAAAGACAACCATGAAGAGGTTCCTAATGGTGCTGTAATAGGGACATTTTCCATCCCCCGTTTTTCATATTTCACACATAATGCGATATCTGCAGCAATGTTCTCCATGGAAGTTGAAGTTTACATCTGTAATTGCTCAGGCATAGCCAATTAAATGTAAAGCCACCATGCAGAATACGTTTCACTGATGAACTGCCACTGTTTTGTATGGAGTTAGATCAGTCTCAATATTCACAAATGCACACAGAAGGATTCACAAATGTATTTCAATGCATACACAAATATATTTCATTCTATTTAAATGTAAAACAAATCCACAAATAAAAAAACAAGATTCACAAATGTATTTCTGATTCACACACAAATATTTATAGTTTTGTATGTATGTAATAGAAATCCACAAATATATAAACTGTTCAGTTTGCATTTACAAACTGTTTGTCATTTGTGAACCTCACGGCATTTCTGTGTGGGATTTTTGAGACTCCCCTGCCGTGGTTACATTCACAAATGCATTTTTTTCCGCAGGGAAATGTCTGTAGCCAATCAGATGTCTCCTTCCTATTCAGCCAATCACAGTAGCGTAGATTCAAGGGTATATTTTAATGTGATCACTTTAGCGTTGCATCTGCGCAGACAGCGATTAGCCTAGCTATCAGACAATCTGATTAAGTCATCTTTAATCTGACCAGCACAAATAGTCTCTGTGACTGTCGTACTATATCTGGAAAGTTGTTTATCGTGGTGATGACATTGCTATATGATTGCATGTGGCTATGTATCAACACACATTCAACGTCATTCTGATGACAGACTAGCGGTCACTGTCACAAGTTAACATGGCCAGGTGTCCATCCACGGTACTTTCTCACATCGTTCAGTCTGTTTGTGGCCAGTAACGTGAGGCCTACTAGTGTTAACTTTTCCTGCTTCAGCATCTGGAGCGTGGTCAGAGCGGACAGGGGAGACTTATCGATCTGCTCCAGCTCCAGGGCCGAAGTTGTAGCCTAGGCTAGCTCTCAACTCCAGGAGCCGTCCCTTTTACTGAACCGCAGCTAATAATAGTAAGAAGACACGGAGAGTCCGGCTTGTTTCTTGAGAGTCGGGCCGTTTATTACACACACAGAGCTCAAACTGCACATACACTTCAGATACTGACTCGTTTCTCTGTTGTGACACACTGCCCCGGTCCCCGGCATCAACTACGTGACTCGAGCGCACACACACCGATCAAACACACACACACACACACACTCGCCTCCGCTCTCCCTCTCCTCACTCGCTTCACCACCCACACACACGCTCTGAGCTATGAACAGACAAACGCTACTCGGTAAGAGTTTGCGGAGTCACAAAGTAAGTTGAAACCATAGACTGTAAACCGACGAATGTCAGACGGAAAATATAGTTGACTTTACAGATGCCTGGTCTGGTTGTAAACGTGATAACGATAGTAAACAATGGGTCCTTCAAAAGCCGCGGCCCCAACACATCGGCCGGAATATCACCAGTTTATAACACCAGTTAAGCCAACGACACACAGTCAATATACCCAACACAATAAAGAACTTTCCAGATATAGTACGATAATCACAGAGATTATTTGTGCTGGTCAGATTAAAGATGACTTAATCAGATTGTCTGATAGCTAGGCTAAGCACTGTCTGCGCAGATGCAACGCTAAAGTGATCACATTAAAACATACCCTTGAATCTACGCTACTGTGATTGGCTGAATAGGAAGGAGACATCTGATTGGCTACAGACATTTCCCTGCGGAAAAAAATGCATTTGTGAATGTAACCACGGCAGGGGAGTCTCAAAAATCCCACACACAAATGCAGTGAGGTTCACAAATGACAAACAGTTTGTAAATGCAGACTGAACAGTTTGTATATTTGTGGATTTCTATTACATACATACAAAACTATAAATATTTGTGTGTGAATCAGAAATACATTTGTGAATCTTATTTTTTTATTTGTGGATTTGTTTTACATTTATATAGAATGAAATATATTTGTGTGTGCATTGAAATACATTTGTGAATCCTTCTGTGTGCATTTGTGAATATTGAGACTGATCTAACTCCATAGTTTTGAGCCGTCTATTGGAAACTGTGAGGACGCAAAATTACAGATATTTGAACTATAAAAGATTTAAATATGTTTGCCTTTGCTTGTGTTTGTTGGCGCTGAGCTATTTCACTGAAGAAGAAAAAAAAACACAAATTCCTTATAAGAAAAAGAGAGGAAAAAGTGCTTGGTCTTGCAATTTCTCAACATGTACCAGTACACATTTACTCTAAGAAACATGAAGAGTAGAACATCGAACATGCACACAAGAAAGAAGAAAGACGTTACAGCCTGGAGCTGTTTTGTGACACTTCATTTTTGCTCATTTGATTCCTGTCTTTTAAAAATTCTCTAATCACACCTTTTCAGCTTTTTTGAAAATAGAAAGCTGCTACAGGAAGCAGTCACACTGAATACAAGATGACTAATTGGTATACTTTGTCTTCTATATGAGCCACACCTATATAAGAACACAGCGTTCCATAAGAAAACTTGATTGTCTTTCTCAGCTCTGAGACCAGCTCTCTGATTTAATGTAGTTTATTCATGGCAGCACACTGGCTCCAAAGCAGGAAATTACCATCTTTTAATTTCCCATATTAAATTTCACACGTTCAACCTTCGAGTTAATTAAAAACATTAGACACAAGTGAGCCATCCCACTTGCTGTTACTCGTGAAGCACTGTGAGGGGACACACCTGACACATACACAAACCCTATACACTCGGAGACATCATGCTGTTGCTTTAGACAGAGGATCATTCAAACCAGAGGCTTCTTCTAAGATATAGATTTAAAGGCCTAAGCTTCTACTGGTAAGGTCTGAGTGCTGCTCTCCCTGGAGAAACATTCCCACAGCAATAAAATCGTTGATGCAAAAGTGGCAATAGAGCTATAATCAATAAATAATTTGGTGTTGTTGTTTTGAGGAGTGTTGATGTGATTCACAAAGAAAGTAGGCAGCATATATGAGTGAGCAGGCAAGCTGAGGCTCAAACTCATGCTTCACTGGTTTTACCACTGACATGCGTCATTATCCACTATCACCTGACAACACCTGCTTCTGATTGGCTGTCTATTAAAGGTGCAAGATTCCCAGTTGCTCCCCCTGCTCCTTCATTGCCAGCTCCAACCTGCACCAGTACTGCACTCTTGCTCATCCACCTGTAGGCTCCGACTGGGGGTTTAAGATATAATCTAATCACTCCTCAAATTTCTGAATGTAAAATACAACTGCGAGGAATGATAGATAGATGATAGATAGAAGCTTTATTGTCATTGTATAAAAACACAACGAAACTTTGTTTGCAGCAATCCTGTACAGCAGCGTTTGCAAAATAGGTTCACATATATATATATATACAAATATATTGTAGTTATATGTACATTTGAGTAAATGATGAGTGATGAGGTCTGAGCCTAGACGGCAAACACAAATGTTCTGCTGCTGCGATAAATATTTCAACAAAAGGAAACATGACTTGTCTGACTGAAATCAGTATAACTCTTGTATTTTAAAGTTTCAAAAATGTAAAAAAAAATCCAGTTAATCTTGCTATGGAACAACAAACAAACTAGACAAACATGTAGTTCTTTTACGGACTAACTCTTAATTTTCCTTTTCAGCTGTGAATCTCGCTCTGCTGCGGAGAAAAAGGGGAGGGGGAGATGCTTCTGTGTGGGAGCATACACTGCAGCATGATGGAAAGAACACCGCAGCCCGATTCTACGATCTCTCTGCTTTGGCAAATCGTCAACATATTCTAATCCTTCACGATCTAAGATCGTTATATCGTACACCAGTAGTTTCAGTAGGCCTATTACGCATTCTTGTTTTTAAAGGAGATTTATTGCTGATCCATATTTAAATAAATACATGTAATGTTAGGATCTTCATACTTAAGCTCGGAAAAGTTTTTTTAAACACAAGATAGGCAGATGTTGGTGTAATCCCCATAGGACATGCCCACCCGCGAGCTCACTCAAATTTCCTTGCGACTGCAAACAGAGCTAGCCAATCGGAGGACAATGAGGAAGTGGAGACGGGGCCTTAAAGAGACAGCAGCTGAAATGAACCGTGTCATGCAGAGTGAAGTCAAGGGAGGTTTTTGAGCTTCAAACCTGGTAAGGCCACTTAATAGGGGCCTCAGACTAACATAATTAATGGTGAAAGAAAGCATAATAGATATCCTTTGAAATGTAAATGTTTTTGTGCATTCATTGCAGTTTGTTTAAATGTAAACAGTAATTGCACATTTTCTGAGTGAAAGAGTAATTCTGCAGTAATTTTTCATATCTTATGCCTATTAAGCAACATCAAACCAGAAGAGACATTGTCCAAATGCATTACATCTACATTCAATACCTTCCTTCAGTGCTAAACTTAGAACAATGACCATAACTACATACTACAATTACCACAATCTATCGAGGGTTAACACATTAGTGTGTTAGAACTGCTCTAAAGTTTCAGTCACTATTATAATGGAATTAACCTTTGGACCTCTGAAAGCTGTGGGTAATGGGAAACCTCATAGCATGTAAGTAGTATGTGTGGGCCAGTGTGAGTGCGTAGGGGTGTGTGTAGCACCTCAGTGACCTCCAGCCACAGGCCTATTAATGACTTATCACCATGTGGGGCGGCCATGAGGGAAGGCCTCAGCTATAGCAGACACATCTATGAAGTAAGTCTGCAGTCTGACATACACACACACACACACACACACACACACACACACACACACACACATAGTGACAGAGGACGGCATGAATACATTTAGACATGCAAGGTTACACATCATACATGAATCAATCCATGCCTTTACACAATTGCAAAAAATTATACCTTAGTTACAATGAAGAACAACTGCAACTGTCTGACCCACAGACTGCCTGAACGAAGGGATAAAACATATTAGCAGTGATGAGTTATACAATTCTATTCATGTCAGAAATAAAATAATATTTAGCAAACTTAAACTAATTGGATTACTTTGATCAATGGGTGTCTTGGCTTACTTGAAGAAACCTTCAAAATTGCTTCTCTATTACTGCCACTATTGCAGTAAAAATGAGAGGTTATGAGAGACCAAAGCAAATTAGCGAAAATTATTTTGACTCAGTAGATGTGGCTGAATCACTTTTCCCTAATGATTAATAGCTCGGTCTCCCATAAAAAGAACATAAAAAAGATTAACAGGCAGAAAAATGTATTTTTAACTGATCCTTATGATAGATTCATTACTTAATGGAGTAAGACAGAGGGGTGTCATTAAAGTCAGTACAGGTAGGATATAAGATAAGAAAAGAGGATGGATATACTGTATTCTCCAACCTTGCCGTTTAGCATTGCTTTTATTTGACTCTAACTCAGTATTATTTGCATAAAGACCCGTGCTCTCTAGAGCTCCAGCTGTCTAGCTTCGGGGAAACTCATTCCAGAAAGACTGCACTCCTGGAAGTCACAGAGGGACTCCGCTGAACCGAGCTCTGAGCTGCTTCATCCTCCTCCCTCATATTCTTTCCACACTGCAGGCTGTTAACCAACATTGTATGCTCCAGTTTCCTCCAACAAGGATATCTCAGGGTCTTAATGCTTGAGTTTCAGCTCCCGGTAAGAATGCAGCTAACACAGAGAGGGTTTCTTTCCACAGCACAGTGGCTCAGCCCTATTTCACCTTTTTTGCCCTTTAATGCAAAATCATTTCAGATCCGCCATAACCTCTCATGCTTTATGGTTTGTTGCTATTCTGATCCTGTTTGACATCTTCCTACATTTTCTAACATTTAGGGTTAAAGAGGGCTCCTCTTCAAGCAGGTTTCTCTCAGTCTTTGTTAAACCAGCTGTTGTATCTGATATCAAACCCTCACTGACAAAACCAATAACACCACTCCAGACAACAGCAACCTTATAAGACCAACAATGCTGCTAAAGTGTCATCCTGTCAATTTACTCTGACCAACATTTATTGATCCATTCCTCACAAAAGCGCAGTTCCTTGTTCAAATTCTTATCATCTCCTTACGAGACCGCTATTGCTTCAAATTGGCAGCTCTCCCAGCATGCTCTTAGCCGTCTACCCAGCAAACCTGGCTGTTGTTATTCCAATGTTGTAAATGTAAAAGTTTGAAACACTTTTATGAGCAAGCAGGATAAAGTTTATGAGAAATGAAAGAAGAAGCTATAGACTTTAATGTAAAAAGCAGCAAGAAAGCGAAAAATCAAAACCATTTAAAAAATCATTTTAGAGGACCAAAATCAACATTCTGTTTTTCCTAGTTAACAAGGATGGGAAGGTTGGTTTGGCAGAAGTCTGCTCCATATTGAACCCAATAGTGCAATTAAAATATGCCCTGGTTTACAAAAGTAACATTAAGATCAATTCCAAAGGTTTCCATGACCCCTTTAGCTGAAGGTATGGCCGTAGAGAATATTTCCAGGTAATAATTAAGAGAAATACAATACTTTACAGCCATAACTCTTAACATAACCTGGTCCCGACCAGGTTGAGTTTAAAATTAGTAACCATAGTGATCTAGCCAGGTTTAAAGAGAGCCAGCTTCTTCACACAGAAAACTATGGCTTTAGGCTCAAGAGACCCGCTTACTTTTTGTTCTCACTTTGTGGTAAACCCCCAGAGAAAGCTCATAAAAATAATGTTTTTGATAAAAATAGTGTTCTCCCACATTCTTCTTCAGAGGACACAGTAGGGTCTGCCAGCTGAAATGCTGCAAGCTAATTTGAAGGTTCAAAGCTTGGTTTTAGGTCACTGTTCCTTTGTCTTATTTCACAAAATATTATATTTTACCGGTAGCAAATTAACCAAAAAGGCCTCCTCAACCTCCAAAAAAAACAGACCAAGTATAATTCAAAAGTTTAAAACACTGAAAGAAGCAGTTTCAAATGAAAAAGCCATGTCCCTTTGATGCTCTCCTGGGGAGTTCTGAGGCTGCAAGTCAACCTGCAGCTAATCGTATTTCATAGACAACTTCAACCTCTAGTCCAGGGCTGCAAACTCTCACACACTGAGGTAGAGTCATGCAATTGACGCAAATCCCATGCTCCTACACCACACATGCCTTTTCACACGCTAACTTGTTTTTTTTTTCAAAGTCAGTCAATGGCTGGGGCACTGAGAATACACAAGGCTAGGGTGGCTTGTTTTAAAATTTTGCACGTGAATGCACCAGTCATCATCATCATCGTCATCATCATCATCATCATCATCATCATCATCTGTTTGAACCAAAAACTCTACAGTTTAAACTTTCAACCAAACGCATCATTGTTATTTCATCCCTGTGGAGCAGCCAATCACAATAATACTGTGGTCCTCCACCCTGGAAAAATCTGTGGTTTCTGAAGAAGTAGAATTACTCGCACTGTACAGCTTACTGCCACCTCCTTTCTCATCAACAACGGTTCACCATTGAGCAGGTTAGCACCTATACATCTCTGAATAAATCCTTATCCATATGGGGCAAACCAACATTTAACAATAGATGCTCCTCTTTCATATTTTATTTGTGTATGTGATATTAAAAGCAACAATAAGATGATATGAATCACACAAAGTAGTTGGTTAGAAATGTTTAAATTCTAGAAGACGGGTGGCTAGAATATACTGACTAAAGATGTACAACATCAGACTAAAGTGGTCTGGTTTCAACTTTGGTGTGACAAAGTGCAAAATGGAGTACAACACCAGAAAGTAGCAACAGCAGAAGAGCACAGAGCAAATACTCTAAATATATAATAAAATGAAAAGAGAGCACATTAATTTGAAGCAAATTAGGCTGTCAGAAGATAATCAACATGTTCATCCAGCAAATGAAGTGTAATGAAGAAAAAAAAGGGGACGATATGAATTATTATTGAGATTTTTGTCAGCCTTTACCCCACACGCACTTCACACTGCATTATGTGTGTGTGAATGAGAATGTGTCAACAGGATTGAGGCAGCAAAGTTTTTTTTAAATTTTGGGTCACATATCCAGACTGAGATAAGAAGGGACATGTTGATAACAGTAAAGGTGTTCTGTAAGTTAAAGCTTACATGCTCTCTTTCTTTCATTTACATATCGTATTCATATCGTTATTGCAATATTGAACAATGTTTTCGCACACCACATATTTTTCTCATATCGTGTAGGCCTAAAAGCAGAACATTGTCCTTACAGTGTCAGACGTTGTTTCTTTGTGTGCCACTTCCACGTCTTTTCTTTATAAGTTAAATGTTGCCTACGAGATCCTCCACTCATGTACGACAATGATAGTCTCACACTGCTAGGGACATGCGTGTGAGCAACCAAGTCAGGAAGATTTCATGGGTAACTTGCCTGAAATCTCTCGAAAATTGTGCATGTGTAAAAACAGCCAAATTAAAAAAACAAAAAAGTCAGATCAAGAGTGGTGAATAATAGAGAAACAAAGTGCTGTTATCAGAAACACACACATTGGCTCACACTTTGACTGCCCATGTAAAAACATTCACGTCCAGCACAAATCCATACATAAAACATGCCTTAAAAGGTAGTCCACCTGTGAACAACATTGAATCGATATATTATTAAGTTCCCCTCCAACAGCTCTGAGTGTCACACATACACAAACACACATGCTGTGCGCTGACATTTCGATAAAGCAATAAAGCCTTGTTCCTCCAGCTGGCATCTGCAAACTCAGTGGGGAAGTGAGGTGTCTCATATCAGTTGTTAAGACTGATCATATGCACAGCACATACACAGACACACACAGAGGGAGGAGCGTGTGCCATACACATGCAGTAAGTGCATAGGTTATCTAATAACCAGGAACACCCGCATAACCACACACTTCTACAGAGAAATCCCACTTATGCTGGATATCAGCCAATGTTTTCATCCCACGTCTCCTTGAACTCTCCTACGGTTACAGAAAGCATTTGGAGAGGAAGTGAGTATTTTTAGAAAGTCAATGTGCTGCATGTCTGTGCTTTTCTCTCCCTGTTGGATACATTTGCTTTCATTCCTACTATACATATAAAGAATGCTCACAGATGCAAGTATGTGTGTAATTCTTAAGCGCGCACACAGATGCACACACGCAGAGACAAACACACAAACACAGCAGGACCCAACTCAACCGCTCCATCAAGCTGCACTAGAGGGACATGTAGCTCTTTGGGCAAGGTCACTCATTCATCATCTAAATCTCTCCCTGAGTCACCCACTCACACACACACACACACACACACACACACACACACACACACACACACACTCACATTCACACGCCCACACACACACAAACATGCAGGCACACAGCCGACTCCGAGTCAGCCATGTTGAAGCTGTTATCTTCATCGGCCCTAAAGAGCACGGCAGCATAGAGAAGCTGCTTCACCCGTTTCTATCACTGATATCCTCCTGTATGGGTCAACTTTCTTCATGCGTTTATCAGAGCGACAGCTGTAGGTGGAACATTTGAGAGAGAACGGAGAGAATGAAAGGAGAGAGACCACAGAGAGGGCAGAGACTAACCTATGAGATGGATATTTTGCCCTGAGGACAGTAATATCAATTTAAAGTTCACTACCGCAGCAGCTCACTGCATTTTGCCCTGGTGGAGCAATCTCTTTTTTTCTTGGCAGGTGTGGTTTCATGCACGTTATGCTTAAGTCAGTACATTGTGAGTGATTCCTTTCAAGCTACAGAACATGTATCTCTCGACATATTATATTGTATATTATAAATATTATCTCCATTTAGCATAAAGCGACTGACATTATAACAAAGACAGCTCTCAGAGCAACGCACTGTATGTATCTGTGTTTTGACAGTACTGAAACTTTGACAAGTACTGAAAAAAGGAGCTCAGCGAGAGAATGGATTTAATTAATGTCTTTAATTGAAAGTTAATTACCACCCATTGGAGTGGTGCGAGCTTCCACTTTCTCTTCACTCTGGACCATGAAAGGAGAGAAAATTAGATGCCAAATAACAGGAGTTTAGCCACGTCCCCTCCATCGTAATGACAGGGTTCATTAAAGCTTTCAGGCTTGTGTGTGTGTGTGTGTGTGCGCGCGTGTGTGTGTGCGTGTGACAAATTTACCAGCATAATTTTCTATTCAGACTCACTTGCTCTTAACTCCTGTTATAAATCTCTCAAACAATCTAAAATTTTTAGTCAGGGTATTTCTCAATGTTAATGTCGATGTCATAGTACTGGAACTACTTATTAAAAACATAATTGACTTATTGTGATTGAACGATTTATTTTTACCTTTAAATGTGAAGGAATAACAAGGTGGTTACAGGGAAAGTTAAAGGAGCCACAGCCACAGCGATGAGGACGTCAGACTTATTTTTGCTTTTAAATACCTTCCTATAAGTTTAGAAAAAATGAATTGTGGTGATAATGCAGAGAATATTGACATCATCCTCAGATTATTCTGTTCTCCTCTCATTTGTTTGTTGGGATATTTTCTCTTGCCATTTGTTTTTGATGTCTTTTATGTTATATGACAGGTTAACACGTACAGCCAAATAAAATTGAATTTGCAATAACATTAGTTTGCATAACACCTCTGTACTTGAATGAATTAGTGAACACTTTGGCACTGGTGTCCAAATCCTGAATGTTAAATGATGTTCTCCATGGATTAGATAGATTTGTTTAATCGCTGTGAACGTGTAACTAAGCTTTAGCTGTTGATGTCTGTGCTTACAGACTCAGAGAGACATTAGGATTTGCAAAATGAGAAAATATGCAGATTGTGCAGCACAAGTGCGTGCTGCAGAGGCAATGACGGTTCTGTGGAGCTATGGTGAGGGGTTATGTATTTTTCAGCAGGGGAGAGGACTAATGAGAGCACGATCAATGTAGGTGACTTAGTCGGACATGACAAACAAAGCATAATGAAACACTTACATGCAGAGGCTGTAAAGGAATTTTGTTTAAAAGGAAAAATTAAAGCCAACTTGACTCGAGGCTTTAACATGAGAGAAACCATGATGGACACACAAGCCTGGGGTCATTAGTCAGTATGTGCTGTTTTCTCATTTTAATGTATGATTTAATTGAAATGGAGTAGGAAGATGTTATGAACTGACAGAGCACAGATGACAGGGGGGGTTGTGCACTTTACAAATGCAAAGTTCCCACTCAGATGCTAGGGATGTGAGTAATTGCTAGTGGTTATACCGGGTCTGGGCCTGCATTAATGACACATTCTGCTTTAATATGGCATCAAGCAAAAAACAAAATATCCCCTTGACATTCATTAGTCTGTTTTATACAATGTGTGTGTGTGTGTGTGTGTGTGTGTGTGTGTGTGTGTGTGTGTGTGTGTGTGTGTGTGTGTGTGTGTGTGTGTGTGTGTGTGTGTGTGTGTGTGCGTGTGCGTGTGCGTGTTCACTTCATGCAGGGTTTGAAACAAAAAAAAGCTCTAAAAAAAACGTTAAGTGCATCACTTGCAGAATACAGTTCCTGATTATAAAATACAATCCATGAAGGGCAGTTTGGACATTAAATCCTTTTGTCTTAAGGCATTTATTTATACTGTGAGGACATCATTTATCACAGTGGAGACTCAGTCCTGCAACAATCTTATCCACCATGGCAACATCACCAAGAAAACCATAAAATTACAATTTGAAGATAATTAAGGCCCTGTGTCCACCTAGCAATTTTTCCTGGCAGAAAAGTGCTGGATGTGCCGGAAGTGCAGCGTTTGTGCACAGAGGAAAAGCACTGCATGTTCATCCCATCTCTATCACAATAGCCTGCTGACAACGGCCGCTGATTGACCGACACTGCTCTGTTGCTTTATACTATATGACATTTATTTTAGATCATTTTTACACCAGCAGACATGAAGCAAAGAGGATATGGTTACAAGACATGATGGTGGCAAAAATATTGGGAATATCATACATTTGGCAGAGCACCAGTGACGTCAATAGAGCCTTTCTGAAAAGTTGAACGAAAAGGACGCTCGGCGCTGCGCGTTTTCTCCGATCTCTTGGGAACGCTCATTTTGAACAATTGAAAAAAGGCACTCAGAAAAAAAACGTTAGGTGGACAAGGGGTCTTATTCATCCACCAGTAATATGAACCAGGTTATGTTGGGTTGCCTTCTTAGGAAAAAATATAATTCTGCTGTGAACAAAGTTACACCATTGAAATAAATGAGGTGACATGTTTGTGTAATGCTGTACTCCTACTAGTGTGAACAGCAAAACATGTGAGATAAATGTAAACAAAAGGTTTTTCCCTTTGTCAAAATGAAAAGTTTGGCATCTGTTGTCTTAAATTATGTAATACCCAGTGACATGAGAGACAACAAGGTTTAAATGTTGTCTGATTATATTAAAGTCTACCTCTCCGCACTGGCCTTTTTAAATCATGGTCAGGTTAGAGAAATAAATGCCATCGTTCATTTTTGAGTCAAGCTTTCAGTTATAGAAATGATAAAACATCTTTAATCTATTTGGGTGAGAAATGATGGATTCAACCTCTAAATATAAAATATCGGGGCACCAGTAGCATAGTGGTTAGTGCACGGAGACGACCTCTCATTTCATGCACTTTCACGCCACACCCCCTCGGCTCTTGTCCGGGCCTTTCCAATAGATAGGGTCAAAAATACGAAATTGCGAGTTATTTTCAGAACGGTCAGCGATTGATTGTGACAAACAAATTTGAATTTGTTAAGAGATCCACGTACTATATAATATATTAATAGTCATTTTCAGGAAACCAATACCATAATTTTTTATAAAATAAGTCCACAATTTAGAAAAATAAAACAAACACGACGTTTAAGATTATGTTAGTGATCTTTCTTGAACAGAATGTAATTTACAAATTTAACGCTTCAGGGCACCAGAAGAGAGGGCTCCAGGCTGCAGACATACACTCTTGGAGTTCCTGCATGTCATTCCCCAATCTCTCTCTCTCCCCCTGATTTCTGACTCTTTCCACTGTCCTGTTGCAGGCAGGTATAAAGGTTGCATATTATAGTACTTTCATCTTTTCATCTCATATTTACTACATAAGATCCTTTAGGGCTGCTAACCTATCATCTTGTGCCCTGTGAGAAAGTGCTGGACAAACTTTGTCAGAAACAATTCAGATTAATGAGCAGTGTCACGCCCTAACATGAAACACTATAAAGAGCGGTTTCATCATTTTACACAGTAGCCTCATCACCTTTCACAGTCCATCACTGTCACTAAGCGGTCTCATCAAAAAGTTGAAAAGTGTGAACTGTTTGAGTGATGAGGCCGAAGATTCACACCGACTCACAGGAAATGCTAATTTACATATAAGATTTACAGCAACCAATGACCAAGCATGGAAACACACACGTATAGCCACTCAAGCAAAACTAGTTCAAGATGATAACTGAAAATACGAAACAAGATTTTTAAAAGAATTGCATGTCGTCTTTTAATGATACTTCTACATGTTCCTGGCATACAAATGTGTGCTTATTCCCTGTGTGAACGCCCCACTTACCCGACCAGTTTAAGTACAACTCGCTTTTTTTTGCAGATCTTTAATTAGGCTAGAAACCGTGGAGGAATGAAGGCTCCTCACCTGAGATACTAGGACATATTTTGAGCTCTTTCATGGAGTCTGTCTTTTGACAACTTTTACAAATATAGACTTTTGGGAAAATGTGGGCGGCATTTTTTTTGCAGTCTTGACTCTTCTTGGCTCTGCTGATGTAGAGCACAAGCCGAAACTTTAAAGTATTGCACAACAAAGAAAATAGCACTTCTGGACATGTGGGTATTTTCTCTATTTTGAAATATTTTGAGATTCAGATGCAGCAAACAGACACAAACATTAAAGGCTGTGGAGGCAGCTGCTGAAGTGTTAACAAGCTTGTTAGGGAGGCGGTGACAAACGAGCCAGAGGACACTGTCCTGGCATTAAAGATGAGCAGAGGTGTGAAAATGTCACCACAAATAGCCCCTGGTCACCAAATGTCACCTCTCTACCTAGGCCTGCCTCCTACTCTGTTTCTGTTTCTCCCCTTTCTAATGTGTCTCTCCTTCTCTTTTCTATTCTGCAGTTCTTTCCATCTCTTATTCTCTCCTTACTGTACAATTCTCCTCTCTGTCCTCTTCTCATCCCTTTTCATCCTGACACTGCTTTCCTTTTCATCTCCTCAAAAGGGCAAAGATGGGGGGGGGAATCATTTTTTGAAGTTGTTCCTCTGCCCTCTTCCATCCTCTCATCTGTATCCTTGTCTCGTGTTCAAATCATTCTTGTTAGTTAGCCATTCATTCATCAACTATCAATCAACATAGGTTCATAGTACCTGGGGCAATGGGAGACACTTTTTTAGCAACAATTTTCTTCCATTCACATCTGATCCACCGAGGATATAGTCCTGTTGGAGATCAGGTCGGCCATTGTTTTCAGTTAAGTGCTTTAAATGAGGTTGATTCACAGGAATTGAGACACAAGTGTTTCCCCTGATTCCCAATAAAATCTAGCTTCCAGGGGAAAGCACCTGCAGCATCCCTTGATTATCAACACGTGTTTTAATGTGTGTATGCGCAGGATGTTGATTTAAGATATATGTTGACTGTACTAAAACACAGATCCTACACTGAATTTGTGGATATACTTTTAAATATACTGCAACCTTAACTTACTGTTATTACTAAATCAGATGGGTTTTTTTGCAGTGTTTCAAGATCAAAAGGCAGCTTGAGTTTCAGGTGTGTGCTGCAATTATCAATATTTGATTGAGAGAAAGAAGCAGAGTGTAAACTATGAAGGTAAACCGACATTCTTTTAAAGGAAGAATGTGCGACTTTTTGATACAGCAGATGTCGCACTTGAGCACTAGCACTAAACCAAAACAAGCTGCTTTTTTTGGCGACATCTCCGCTATAGGAGCCTCTGCTCTCCTCCGACAGCACACCTCTAACCCCTCTCCACTCCAGTTATGAATACTAACGTACCATAATTAAGCGCCATTATGCGCAAGCAGCGGACAAAATTGTTCTAGGCTCGAGCTGCAATTGCCTGTGGCCTGCATTACAGTGTTAGCAAGCTAATGTTAGCACACTTTGGTTAGCTCATAGATTCATATTGCACATGAATTGAGATGGAATGACCGAGATCTAAAAACACTTTCTGCCTTTAAAGGTCACTTTATCAGACACATGGGCACCTTCCCGTATCAAAGCAGCGGGGATGATTTAAGAACAACATTCAACAGGTGAAGCACCCAATTTTAAGCGTAATGTCCAATAACACTGAAGTGTTTCCCCTCACAGTCCTTTTGGGGTGTTGGCCCATAATGACAGCTTATAAGTAAAACCCAACATGCTGATATTGCATTGTAAAATATTTAAAATGTGATAGGGTTTTTTAAATAAGTAACACAGTAGAGGCAAACATTCAAATCTTCGCCTAATTGTTTAAGGACCCAAGAAGAAGATTTGTTTTTGAAGACACAATTTAAAATACGAACAAAACAAATTGTTCCACATCTTATTGTTTCCTCCCTTAATTTACCACAAATAAGAAAAAAAAAAAGGAAAAAATAGGGCAGGCCACCACTCCTAACAGATCAAGCTGGGGGGGAAACACTTCACTGTGTCTGTTAAAAAACAACATAACAGTACCCTGCTACATGGACTAATAGTAACTTCTGGTCAGCTGACATGGTCAGTGCCTCAGTGTAAAAGCTTTGGGTCAAAACCTGTTCAGAGAATGTAATGAATAACAGTGAATAATGTTTATGTTTGACTTGAAAGGTCATGTTATGAAAGGAGAACGAGAGGGAAATATCCCCAGTTCAAAAACAAAAATCAAATGGAAGGCTGCGCAAAATATTGTGGTCAACGAGACTTGCAGACAGATTGATCACATCTACAGTATAGGGTATATGGGCTTGGCTGCAAGATTTAGGTCAAGAAAGAAAGTGGAAGCATTGAATCTGTTGGTTAGATGCTGAACCAGTCAGCAAATAAGATGAAGACTCAAATGGCCAAATATCAGCCTCACAAAAATACTTAACTGGAATTTTGATCAATTTCAATCAAGTGTTTTTTTGTTTTTTTTTACAGAAATAGACGTAATATGTGTTTGCCGTTTCTTTACTTAACAAGGAGAAGCATCTTATGGCAGTCCAAGCAGCAGTGCACAAGTTCACCTGAGACCATCCCACATGGCATGTCCTCTCTTCACCCGTCGTCTTTGCAGTCTTCTCACATCCCTGTGCTAACAAAGAGCCGTGAGACCAAAACCCTCCTGCAGCGTGTGAGGCCGGGGGCTCACAGGTCATCTGCCCTGTGAAGCACTTATTCAAAATGCCTGTGTCTTCTCAGTGAAATGATGAGAGGGGGGTGTACTTTGCCATGATCAGACCACAGGAACGCTCATTAAAGTCTGGTTGAGCAACTTGTGATTAATGATAGCACTGAAACAAACTAGCCTCTGTCATCAGACCGGGCGACCACTTCTTCTGGCACCGGGAGGGAGGGAGGGACTTTGTGTCCTGCTGTGCATAAATGTGGCAGACATCTTTACATTTCAGTTTAGATCTCAGTGGTTCATCTCTTTTCAAGATACAAGACTGATATAATAGAAACAGAAAAGGGAGGTGAAGCCCATAAAACAGACATTAAAGAACTGTGTTTTCCTCCAACAGAGCTGAGTAGAGTGCAGTCAAAAGAGACGGACGGGCTGTAAAAAGCAAAGAGCGAGGAATGAGTGTGTCTTGATGTGAAATGGAGGGAAGAATTGATCGAATGGGCAGAAAAAACTTGCAAGAAAATGGAAAGGGAGTTATAATAAGTTCCTAGTTGATGGTCATAAAAGCTATTTGAAACAGTTGTTGGAGTGCACATTGAATCATTCTTCTGTGGGAGTGTGTGGGCCTGTATGTTTGTCTCTACCATCAATAATGCCCTTGAATACTTGTTTTGCAACCACTTTCAAATGAGAACACTAAAAAAAGAAGAATTATTAATGGGATACTATCAATGAGCTATTATTAATTGCTTGGAATCAGCAGATTCACTACCAACTTAAGAAAGAAAAACCCTAACACACATATCAAGCTGTTTCATTTACCGTCCTTAATAGGTACAGTGTATTGGTATTTACAGCGCATTATGCAGGGCTCTGCAGGGTTATTTGCTTAAATAGTTTCAAATTGACTGATCAGTCACTGATGGACAGGATGGTAGCACACTGACTCCACCGTGTCAGCTATTGATAAGTGGATCGATCATGTTGATAGCAGCCTGAGAGAGCTTGTTTATTGGCACATAACCCATCGAGTAGTCTGATGGATTAGAGTGTTTAAGCACTGTTTTTTACAGCGGGGTGGGGTGGAGCAAAACACAAACACTGACAAGCTTGCAAAGGTAAACATCAACTGTGTTTTAAATACAATGTTCAAAGTCTTTGGATTCTTAGATGAAACACATTTAGTTTGCACCATATCTTTTTCTGTACACTTTCACAGAGCAAAAGATTAAGAAAACATTAATAACTTAATTTTTCACTTATTAACACTCAGGTCTTAATGTATGACTGAGGATGTGGGTGGACGTCGAAGGATGTGTCACAAATCATGCAATTGAAATCTACCATGTTCTTAACGTTCTTCTCGCAGTGGGTAGCAATTACATATTAGTAATGCAACTGTGTGCCATTAAGTCAAGGTAGATCACGGAATGTTAATGAATATTTTATCATTTGACCTTTCTGGGTTTACTCATATAGATGTGGATGGCGTGTTAATACAATTGATTAACTGTCTATTATTAATCCTGTGCATGGCTCAGGAAAATTCATTTTAAGATTACAAATTGTTTAATTGAAGCACATTCAGGCAAATGTTAATTTTTCTCCACAAAATAACTTGACAGGGAAATTTTGTAATTTACGAGTCAAGCGCTTAAACTTGGGTAAAAACAACTTTCTGAGAGTGTAGTATTATTGAAGACAATCTTTTACAGACCCTTTTTTTTGCTTGGACTGCTCCATGATTTATTTACTTTTACTATTGGGTCTTTTTGTTTGTACATCCTAAATTAGTTTTGTTATGTTGATGTTAAATCTTGCTAAGAGACAGTAGATGAACTGAAGACACAGACACACACACACACACACACACACACACACACAATGTGCAGGGTTCAAAGAGTCACATCCTGCTGTGACAATGTGTAACATCATTAGAATGTAAATGCTTTGGGTCAGGGTGTTTGGGGTTGCTGGCAAGCTATATGGAGGCTAATCCAGCTCTAAAAAAAAGTGAATAATTATGGAAGCAATCAATAACAAGTGGAGCAGAGGAGAGAGATTGGATGGGGGATAAACCATTGGCTTATTGACTCGTCAAGTGTCACCATTAACACAGCCTGATGTAGGTGTTTTAGTGTATAAGTGTTTGTGAGTGTGTGTGTGTGTGTGCGTGTGTGTGTGTGTGTGTGTGTGTGTGTGTGTGTGTGTGTGTGTGTGTGTGTGTGTGTGTGTGTGTGTGTGTGTGTGCGTGTGTGTGTAAATGCTTGTATGAGCATATGTAATTACTCTATACTGTGCCTCTGTATCTCTTTGTCTGGGGCTGACAGCTAATTAGTTGTGCTGTCTCAGGAGTAAACTCAATGGAGGGGAAATGAGAGAATCAGTGGATCCACCTATTTTCATATTGTGTTACATGTTACTATGGTGGGACACAAGGCCACCACTCAGCATGGGCAGGCATTTATATTAAGCATATCTGATAATATTCATCAGTTAACAATATCATATTGTCTTTTTAACAATTTAACAGTTAACAATATCATATTGTCTTTTTGATTCAGTAAATGTCTCCCTTGAGCACCAGCATGAAACCAAATCAAACTGCTGTCCACTATTCTGAAGCCTCCGCTCTCCTCCACCAGTTTTATTTTGTCCTTTGCTAAACTACAATGTATAAAGACACCATCGGTTTTCAATCCATCGGCAAACTAATTTCCCAAATCTCTGCACTTGGGTCCCCTATATTGACATAATTCAACATAGGCACATCTTGTTTCAATAAACTTCTTTGGTAATACAGTTTTGCTTCCTGTGATGCTTCCCTGAGTTGAGTGGCAATGGAATAGTGGGGAATGGTTATGCCTGCCCTGAGAGTGTATACATGTGTGATGTATCATGGCTTGAAGCCCACATACCCTACACAACACACACCCACACACACACACACACACACACACACACACACACACACACACACACACACACACACACACACACACACACACACACACACACACACAATACGGTAGAAAAAAGAAAGAATGAGCCATGAGAGAGACCTAAAGAGGGATATTAGCTGCATTCTTCCACCCCCTACCTGTCTCACCAAATATGATATGGACGTATAAAGACATTGTGCAGCAGCAGGAGACGACTGCTGAAACACAGACTTTTCTCGGACTGGAGTAATGGGGCAGGAGAGAGGAAGAGAGAAAGAGAAAGAGGGAGAGAAAAACCAGTGTTAGCGAGAGCCAGAAAGTGTTCGTGAAACTTTGTGTGCATGTGCAAGAAATGGAAAGAAAAAAAAAGAAGAGGCAGTGATTGCATGAGAGGACATACGGAGAAGAAGGGAGCAATGAGAAGAAGAAGAAGGGAGCAAGACATGAGAGAGAGAGAGAGAGAGAGTGCAGAGCCGCCCTAATAGCTGAGGGTAAAACCTGCAATCTACCATTCTGTCTGATCTCAGCCGTCCTATGAGTCAAGCCAAGAAAGCTTTGAGATGCCCCGTGCACATTAACCTCTACTCATCCTCCACCTTCACTCCTCCTCCGCTTCTTTCCCTCTCTCCCCTCCTACCCACATTAAAGTGAGCACTTCAAACATGCTGACATCAATAGAGAGCATAATTACTGACATTTCAGTTTAAGTTTGCCTCTTTAGCATGTGCAGAACATGTGACAGGTGGAGTAGGAACACAAGTGGACCAACTTAAGGATCTTGAAATTATACGTTCATGTTAATGCAAAAAAAAAAAAAAGAAAGAAAAAGGTTTTGTGAAATGGGTAGATTTTTTCCAAATCGCATTTAACATTTTCCTTTATCTCCCCCAACCTTCAACTTTTTATCCGACTTGTATTTTAATAAAAATGATTCCTTGTATTGAGACAATTATATCTGTTTTATCATTATTTTCCACAACTTTGCCAAGATAATTGGCCACTTCAAAAAGGATAAGGGGTTTAATTCAAGGTCTGTCCCTCTCAGAAGCTGTACATGTTCAGTCCCTAGTGGCACATGTTTTATTACTTAGCTCCATGTTTTGGCAGATTCTCTTCTCTGTAAGTTTTCTCTTGCTGAATATTTCACTAATGCAGATCGCATGATGACTGCATGGGTGGCATTGCCTTGGCCCATTTCAGGAACACGCAACTCCTTGCAAGCATCAGTGACTCTCCAGCAGTTTTTAAATATTAGCAAACATTTTGATGCACTCTTTTCAGAGCAACATTTGATGGTGAAGCGCTTCAGGAGACATTGTTTATCACAGCGATGAGTCAGATAACTAACGTGACCATCAGCTTTTTTTTCTTCTTTTTTTATTACCATAAAAGTTGGTTGTCTGATCTTTGAGCTTTTGTAATAACTTGAAAAAAAATACCTCATCTGCAATAACGGCAGCTGTTTTCATAGGTTATGTGGAAAGAAAGAAAAAAAAGGGAACATCTGTATTATGTTCACAGCTTGGGTGATATAAAGATTTTATTATTTGGGTTATCATACAAGTTCATGAGAGGATCAAGATCTGCCTCTGGGGTTTTTAAATGAGAGGTCATGTCTAATTCATACAGTCTGACATATCAGGAGAGACACATGTGCCCAGAAAAGCTATTAGGGGGACACTTAAACTGGTTTATATCTAAACTGAGGACATCATTAAATTAAACAAGAGGGATAAAGTCTCAGTTTGATGAATGTTAAATTCATATAATCTGATCGCCTAAGCAGATACAAAAGGACATCTTGTATCATTCATCATCACTTCCTGCATGACAGGTAAAAATAATTTCTATGAATGAAAGTGAAAAAATAAAATTCTCACTCAAAGGAGACCTGTCGAGCCGTGGAGCTTTCTTGTCATATAAAAAGTTCTGTTTGTGTTCATCTTTCCATAACTGATCATTACCAGCTGACACTCTTCTTTATACTTTCATTTACTGGTCCATAGCAGCATTAGCTTTCATACACTCTTGATGCCAATCAGCTTTCATCTCATGATGACAGGTCTCTGGTAACGATAGCCAACTTCTCAATAATTCTGTGGAGCAAAGATACACTAGCCTTATTCTGCTTCAAGCAGCCAACCAGTCAGCCCTCCACAGGTACCCAGCCTTCCAAATAATCTCATTGAACTTTCAATTTTACCATCGTGTCTGCTTTTGGGTCGACATCACACACAAAAGAAAATTGAATACAACCAGATTTGTTTCTGTTTTTAACAATAAAAAGGTTATTTTTCAGTTTTTATGAGGATTTTGTCAAATACATTTCTTTTCCTGTTTTTGTTCTGTAAAAAGGCATCGAGCTTCCAACTGACAATTCCCTGTATTCAAATGTGTTACCTTTCAGGCAAGGCATTATGTATTACACATCTCATTATAACCCAACAGAATGTCATACATTTTCACCTAATTATGTTATAACACCCACATTTTTTTATAAATATCCTGAATGCAATATGTAATAAAATCTCCTGCATTTTGTAATAAATGATTACATATAGTGATGTTTTTTTACAAAATGCAGGAGTTGATTTTTTTTAATGAAAATGTCATAATATGGAGCATCATGTAATAACCAACCTTAATAGAAACTGTACTTAAGGGTTCAAAGAGACATCAAGAAACTGCACGGCACTGCGTTATAGTGTGTTGACAGACACACACACACACACACACACACACACACACACACACACACACACACACACACACACACACACACACACACACACACACACACACACACAGCTCTGCCATTATAACACCATTAGCTTTATGCAAGGTCTGTACAGAAATGTTTGCACAACAAGAGACCAATATTGAACACTAAATTCAGTCATTTCAAATTCTTCATTCTCCCAACATTATTGTACTTATCAACAATACCATGGATGAACATTGGTGTTCTTTAATTGTGTTCAAGTAATTAAGCATGGAAGAGGTCAAAATGCTCCAGCAACACTTGTGGTAAGAAGATCAACTTTATTAACAATTTAGACCGACGCGTTTCGGCCGTGGCCTTCATCAGGGTCAAGTATTTAAGCATATCAGTGAAAAACATCCACAGCATAGACTAACAACACTACACAAACAACTGAGTTTTAACTTGCAAAACTTCTTATCATGTAGCCATGATAGAAAGACCTTTTATCCATCCAACATGTCACATAAGACAAAAATATTCAAGTTTTTTAGCTTTTACCAAGACCTTGCGTCATCATTCCATCATTCCACAAATCTACCTCAGGGAATCCTTGGCTGAAAGCCTTGACTTGGATTATGACAATGACAGCATGATTAGTATAATGAGGCTCTCCAAATCTGCTGGACGCAGTAGTGGTCTTGCAATGAGACTAAGGGAGTTAGTAAAAATAGCAAGTGGATGATGGGCTGGGTCCTGCTTCAGTATGTGGACTATGGTTAATAATTAAACAAGGTATGGACATCACTGACTTTATTGTCTTTGCCTGGGTTTTCCTTCATCAGCAGTACATTTCATAAAGTTGCCAAAGCCATGTAGCCCCAGTTTGAAAAATTCACTCACAGTTTAATTATCACCGCAGGTTATCCTTGAGTAAAGAGGCTAAATATAACGAAGCAATACTATGAGAGTGCAGAATTGTATTGGTAGTCTGCTTGCCAGTAGCCTTGTTTGAAAATTCAGGATGATAGCCAGCTGGGCGGAAACTGTAAAAACAAACGCATGGTGGGATTTCAAAATAAAGGCGTGTCTTGAAGATGACAAAGTAGACTGATGTTTTGACTTTCAATCCATTCAATCAGATCTTTCATCAACCAATTTTTTTAATTAATCCATTACTTGAAAAGAAAAAATCCTGCAAACTACTCCTGCTAAGTTTCACCAATTTATTAGAAAAATACACAACATTTTGGTCTGAAACGTTGTGATTTTTCTAATAAATTGGCTTTTCAAGTAATAGTTTGTTGCTCTACTAAAGTAGGTACTTTATGAGATAGTTTGATGTGAGAACACCGCCTTAAAAAAACTTTAATTGATACATAAAATCACCACACACGTGGGAGAGAGAGCGAGAGAGAAGCACGGGAGAAAGAGAAAGACGAGAGAGAAAGAGGAAGCGAAACAATGCAACAATTTTTTTTTTTATCGATGTTGTCCCCTCTTTCTCTGGAGCGAAAATATCGTGCCAAATAATCACATTATAGCTACTCTAATTAGAATATAAAAACTCATTCCACTTTTGGAGAAGATGTTGTTGACCAACCAACCTAGTTATCAAGCTAAATATACCCTCATGCCTGCGTCATTTGATTTTTGTCCCACAGTACACTGTATGACTCTGAGCAGTCAAAACCATAGAAGGATTCCGTTTTTTTAATGAAAATTTTCCAAACATCAGCCACATGTTGTATCGCAATACTTTAGAATCGCAATAAAAAAAAAATCAAATCAACCACCAAAAATCGTGATAAAATTGAATTGCCACAAAGTCCAAGCTCTACTAGAAGAAGCATCAAACCCTTGACACTCTAACCCCCTATGAAAAAAAGGGCACCCTTATATCGCTCTATATCCTCTCCCTCGGGTGCTACCACATGCAGGAGTGCTTTGAAAGCGGCACAGTAAGCCATTATTAATAAAAACCCAACATCCGTAAATATATAGGATAGAAAAATATTCACACCAATATCTAATGATTAAAGTAAACAAACCAAGAGAACACAGCTAGTAAAAGCATCTGATAAATAACTTCCCACCTCTTACACCGATCTATCTGGTGGACCCCTCCCACAACGATAGAGTAAGCCGTATGTTTCCCGGGGGACTCTTTTACGTGCACACCCTAGGAGTGGAGACAGAGGCAGGTAAGTGTTCAGCATATTCCAGTCACAATTTTAACCACAAATTAAAACAATATTATTTGTGCGCACTAAAATACATTCAATGTAATATGACACAGAGTTGTTGTTCTGAGCTGATTTAAGTAACATCATTCCTTTGGTAGCGTCTACCACCGGCAACCGCATCAAACTACCTACGCCTACAGGAAACACATACACACGATTACCAACAGAAATACAAATAAAGCGTCATGATCAAAAAAATCTCTGCCTCATAATTTGATCAATTCTGTCAAAATGATTGAACTGTGCAAAAATGCAATTTTGCATTTGCTTGTGTGACTGTGCCACAGAAAAAGCAAACGATGCTTTTGTCAATTCTAAAGCTTCAACCACTAACAGACTGAACAGACACATTGTAGCCCTCTGTACTGAGATAGCAAAAAAAGGAAATAGAAAACTTGGCTTTCTTTGAATTGCTGAACAGACTGTATACTAGATCTGCTCATCACATAGCAGTGATTTTTATTCTGTTTTTCAATAACTCTTTAATAGTTTAGAGGCAAAATCTCACACCACAGCATTATCCTGCTTGCCTCTGCCTCTCTCTCTTTCTCCCCCTCAACCCTCTTCCTCAGTTCACCTATTGTGCACATGGACAATACTGTGCATGTTGAACACCAAAACCTTTATTTCTCTGCAGTTTTTCCAACACTAACGGTTCGCAGCAGTATTTTACGTTGTGATTGAGCGTGACCATAAGGTAGGCAGGGAGCTGTAAATGTATGGCTTTTCCATTATAGATAAGAGCCGGGGATAGACAGAGAGAAGCAGCATAGAGCATGTCCTTGATTTAACAGCATCGATCCCTATCTTCTCTCTAGCCTCTTTCATTTGCTTTGTGAAAAAAGTGTATGTGTGTGTGCTTGTGTGTGTGTGTGTGTGTGTTTGGGGGGCAGCCCTATGGCTATGCAGAGCTTAGTCAAAGATAAGGTTATCTGAACACACCTAACTGATATGATTGGCAAGGTGACAGGAGGCCACTGTGGACCCTTAGGGGGTAACTTACTGAAAATACACACACACACACACACACACACACACACACACACACAAAGAGATTGACCTTAAAATAAGTTTAATCTTTTGTTTATCCCCGTCACAAATGGAGGCAATATCTGCATGAAACACCAAAGACGTCAAACAGACATCGCAGACTTCAAGAGACGATACTTATTATTTTCAGCTAGTGAGCTATCGCTTTTGATAACAACACTCCCAAGAGAGACAGAGGCAGAAAAAGAGGGGGGGGGGGGGTTGGAAAGTGAAGGAAACAAGGAAGAAAGAGAAAATGAGAGAGAGAAGAACAGTGTTTGGAAAAACAGGGGTGCCTCTGCCTCCATGAGAGAGAGGAAGCAGCAAAAAAAAAAACATGGCTGTGCAAACACACAGAGCAACAGAAAGATGGATCAGCGAGGCAACGTTGGGGTGAGAGATGGAGGAAGAGCAACAAGATGGAGGGAGGGATGTGGGGAGAAGCAGATCGTAAGAAAAGAGAGGGAGCGGGGAATGAAGGCGGAGATGGATAGGCCCGAGATACTTGATTGACTCAAAGACTGATGGGCGCACATGGAAGCTCGGCAGCTAGAAAAACATAAACCTCGACTTAGAGCGAGGCAGTGAACACACACTCTCTCTCTCTCTCTTCTGAGTTTCCTGCTGCGTGTTTCTAGAGTTAAATAAAGTGTTGTATAACTGGAGGTGAATCGTTTTAGAACAAGATACCTGCATTTTTGATGACTGATATTAATCTGTCAGTGATTGCGATACACAATTAACTAAATAAAATAGGTATATTTTTTGCTCTTACTCTATCAGCACTCTGTTTGGTGTGCCCCTGTTTCCTATCATCCTAACTGACTTTAATTCCCTTCATCCCTGCCGTGGTCTGTGCAGCTGGTACAACACATCCCTGATAAATGGCCCCACATAATCATCCCTTCACTTTACCAGCTTGCAGAGGAGAAATGAGTTGTGCAGGAACAGGTGGAGAGAGGAAGAAGAAAAAGAAGAGGCGAGAACTGGGAGGAAATGAGGGATACGGTTGAAAGATGATTGGAAAGGTATATGGGGCAATGGGATGAAGGAATAGGAGAGGAGGGAAGTACGTAAATGAAGGTGGGGAACAGCGAGAGGGGAATGAGCAAGGGATCGGTGCATGCGGCTGGAAGGATGATGATGGGACAGATACATAAAGCGAGAGAGGGATGGGTGATACAGTCAGGTCAATGAGATGAAGGGAAAAATGAAGGGAGGAGGACAGATTAGTAATGGGAGGTACAGAGAGGGAGCAGGATGGAGGGAGAGATGGATGGGTCCTACTTGAGCGGACCCGGAGGAACAGATGAATCTGTGTGATGCACGATGGGAGCCAGTCCAATAAGACAACCAATCACAGGCTTTGGTCCAAATGGGCTAACCAATCATGCGCCTTGGCCGGCATCATCATTCCACATTTCAGATAAGCCCCAGCGCATTGTGTCCATCTTTTACCCCACAGCAAGCTTCCTTGTGTGTATTCTATTTTGTGTGTGTGTGTGTGTGTGTGTGTGTGTGTGTGTGTGTGTGTGTGTGTGTGTGTGTGTGTGTGTGTGTGTGTGTGTGCGCATGTGTGTGTGTGTGTGCGCGTGTGTGTGTGTGGGTGTGTGTGTTGTGCCTATGGCTGTATTCTGATTCAAACACATCTATCTTATATATCCATATATGCAAGGATCCTGCAATCTCAGAGGATGTCTTCCATTGCTCTGTTATTGCCAAACAGAAAAGCACTGAACAGGCAAAACAACGCAGCAGACTGTACAACTTAAGTTTAATGCTTGATAATGCAACCACAATCTCTGTCGAGTGCCCTGAAGCACTCTTAAGAGCTGGAGGTTTTTGATGCACACAGCAAAAAAGCAAAAACTGGCCATTGTAACAAGTAATTAAATCTACACAGAGTTAAGTCTTTAAACCTTGAGAGGTGGAAAAAAAAATCTAATAAAAGGTAAGCACTTCTTTCCCACTTTAATCAGGCAAGCTTAACTTTTAGAACTTAGCAAACTAATGAGAGAGTCTTGGGTAAGATAATTCAAACAACGTTTTTGGGCATTTAGTTTCCAACAATTTGAGTTTTATGTATAGGCTACTTGTTATTTCTATTAGTGTTGTCACTATACCAAAATTATGACTTCGGTATCGATACTAAGTTCAGTATCACGAACTTAGTGATAATACTCGAAACCTAATGGATCAGAAAAGTGTGTCCACAAGCGTTGGTCACTTTTGGAATTCACAGTTTATTAACAACCTTAAGTGCAGAGTTTTTCATGCATTAAAAAATTTGAGGCGGCCGACACCGCCAAATAATGTACCACCACCCGATTTCAAAGTTTCAAAGTAATTTCTATGGAGAACACAGAGATCCAAGTACATCAGGGTTAATGTACTTCTGGTGAATTTGTCATTTCTGACTACAGTAATGTCTATCCAGTGCATCTAAAAACATGACGTTTTAGTCAGTTAATATTTATATCATATTGATTTGAAGTTTTAATTATTTATTTTGAGAAATTCAGTGTGCTTTTGCAAAAATATGAGACTCACAGACTGGAGAAAACTCATTTTCAACAATATCTGTAGTCATATTAATTGGGTCAAATGTTAAAAATATAATTGGTAACATTTCATACATTATATATTATGTATTATAAACCTGCCCTGCATAATGCCCATGTATTATTCTATGGATAGAATAGACCTGTTCATAACCTATACCCACAAAATATTACCTGAACTGTTTGTTCATCTTTGACCTGTTCACATTATGGCTGCAACAACAAATCGATAATTAAAATTGTTGGCAATGAATTTGATTGTTGACTCCTTGTGTCAAGTGTTTATTACGACACTCAGCGGTGCCCGGAGCTGTTAACGTCACACTCACTCACAGAAAGTCAGCTTGAGATGTGTTCATGTGCAATAATGGTAATAATTCAATGATTAACTAAAAATATGATTAGAAATGTTAAATCAACAACTATTTTTCCATAATGACCCATAATAAATTGGTGAGCTAAAAAGTAGGCTTGTGCGACAGGAACAGAAGGAGCAACTATGTGTCTGTGTGTGTTTGTGTGAGTGTGAGTGAATTAGAGCAACAGAGAGATGAGGAGCCGACACAACAACAAGCCTTAACGAGTCTTAATGTGCTAACGATAGCCTGACCGAGCAAAGCAATGAGTGACTCTGTCTTTGGAGGCTTCTCTTTATAAAGATGTAAACTGTTTGATAGTTTAAATGTGCAGCTCTTCTGTGCTAAAACGTTGGCTATTTCAGGGGTCGTAGTAAAAGTACTCTTACCCCCCTATAGCACTTTTCGTAACACCATTACAAAGTGATTGTAAAAGGATACAGAATTAAAAAGACAAATAGCCTACAACTGAAGATAAAATTAAGAATTCAGTAACCCACTACTAATAAAAGTCCTTCATTCAAAGAATATCAGTACTGTCATCAGTATGATCTTAAAGTACGTGAATAAGGACTTTTACACTCATTGTAGAGCATTGTGAGCATTTTTTGTGTAGCTAAAGCTATTGGATGTAGAAAAGTCTGTGAATATTGTTCAGTCTCAGGGACGTCCAAGTAACAACCTGTTGTTCTGTTTTTGATTAAAGGGTGGAAATTTAAATCTGATTTATCGCTGAATGGAAAAAATAATCGCCTAAAGAAACAATTTTTTTTTTAAATCGTTAGTTGCAGCCCTAGTTACACATACAAATGTCCTGGGCCATGAGGTGTCATTACCAACATATTTGGGATAGGTGATATCAGTTTTAGCTCCAAATAAAGTGGTAAGTAATCTGAGCCAAATGATTGGACTGTACAAAGACTGTCTGATACTTGAGCCAATCATACTAGGTCTCATTTCTGCAGCAATTTACTTTCAATCCCAATTTGCATCAAAAAGGTGATTTAAACTTGGTTAACCACTGATGACAAAACTATGATGAATCAATTCTGCAATGACCTAGCATAAAATAGTGATCAAAACATCTTGCCATTCTGACTTGACAGCAACAGTGGCCGTGTGAGCAAGAGAGAGAGAGTAAGAGAGAGATAAACTGGCACTTATGACACAGTATTCATTGAAGGTGTGAAGGTCAAAGCATCAGGATGTGCTGTAATTGTGGGAGACATTTTAATTAAAGTGTTTTGAGTAGGTTTTAAAGGGGTTACAGCCTGTGGGGTGTGGACTGATCCTGCTGTCACAGAAACTCACACAGACTGACGTATATGTTTGTGTATGTGTGTGTGTAGCCACCTCTGTGTGCTCACGAATATCAACATGGGGAGACAGACAGCTCGAGTCCCCTGGCACTGATGTGACGAGCTTGTTTGAAATCGTCCAAAATAGATGTGTTTTTTTCTTTCCCCTCTCTATATCCTAATTGCTTATTTTCTGTATATTTTCCCTGCTCTCCCTACCTCCAACCAAAGCCCCGCCCCTTCTGTAAAATAAAGCCATTGGTTTTCAGAAGACCAATTGCCTCTCATTTTTGCTCAGGTTGACATTATGGTAAGGTTACGTTTTTTCAGAGAGACAAGTTTATATTGATATAGCACATTTCAGCAAACAAGGTACTGTAAAATCCGCCTGTCATCACTTCAAATGTAAACTCAGATCAACTCTCTACCTTGATCTAAACTATTTTACAAATTTATTTCATCAATAAATTATATGTAGCAACCATCAAAGCCATACAACAGTATGTCCGTCAGACATTTAACGGCAGGGTAAAACATATCCACAATACTTCCATAACATTACAACATTTTAAAATTATTTACCAAAGAAAAGTGCAACACAGCGCTTCAGCTAATTAAAAACACTACGTTACAGTTACTTCAATTTAATTGAACTACAAAAAGCAACATTTAACATTGTCTTATAGGCCTACATTGAACAGTCCTAAGGATAATGGCAAAGCCAATGTTTTTTGTCAAAAATATATCGACTTATTACAGCAAAACGTTTTCAAATAACTTCGAACTTAAAATAAATAAAACAATGCAGTGTTAGCTTTAGCCTACTCAAACCCCAAAAGCTCTTCCTCAGAGTTGCTTCCATCAGCAAAAATTGCAGCCAAGTCGTTGTACGGGTCCCCAGGCATAACCACACTGTCCTCGGACCGTTGTGTCAGTCCCACTCTCAGTCACAGAGTCAAATAAAGCATCATCCCCTGTGCCATCAAGCTGGTTAGAAATTGAGCACTTCACGTCCAACTCCTACGTCCAGAGGCTGCAAAATTCCGGTCATCCCGCCGGGAATGATGGCCACATCTGTGTTCAAAACTGTCAGCTGTTTGCGCACAGATTCATGTAAATAACCCCTGAACGAATCCATCACCATAATTGTCCTTTTCTTTAAAAGTGCACCCGGTCTTCTCCCCCAGACGGCTTTAATCCAGTCGATCATGCCCTTAAAAGAAAATAGGAATTTAAATGGCGCAACTTAAATAATTATCATAGGCTATAGCAGTTTGAGCATAAACAAAACACTTCCAAACTAAATGCAATGAATAGACAACAATAATAATGTTAGAATATCATAGAAACAAGTAAATGTGTATACCTTCTCCTCCATCCAACCCTTTTCCTGCACTCGAATGTGGACACCTGACGGCATGTGCTCTTTGGGGATCATTTTCCGTTTGAAGATGACACAGCATCTTCAACAGCATGACACAACTACGGTGAAATGCGATTTCTCAAGATGTTTTGATCTGCACTGTTTTCTCCCCTTTGTTATTAACAATGCGATCGGGCGGCATATTGAAACACATCGGAACCTCATCCATGTTCCCAATTTGTCCTAGTTCATATGAATGAATCTGCCGCATTTTAATAATGAAGCGCTGGAATTTTCTCTTCATAGTCCTTAGGCATCGTTTGCGAAACACGAGTTCTTCTACAAAGTGAAAGTCACTTTCTTTTCATGAATCGGTTACACCAGCTAATTGAGCCACTAAAATGAATCTCGCCCAGCTCAATCGCTTTAATGCGAATCATGTTTTTTGATACAGGGATCAGATGGTTTCTTTGGTCGGCGATCCATTCCGCAACAGCAACCTCCGCCCTTGGCCATGAACATGTTCTCCCTCTGTTGGCCTTCTTCTTTCTGTCCAAGGCCTCAAGTTTAGCCTTGTCTCGCCGCCAGTACCGAACTATTTTCTTATTTACATTGAAATGTCTCCCAGCTTGACGATCTCCACTGCATTCTGCGAGATCCACAACGTGCAGTTTCTGCGCTGCCGTGTAGCTCTTTCTAGTTTTAACGGTACTGGTATTTGTTTTCAACACTTTGTACAGCGCTAGCTAGGCACAGTAGCGTAACTGTGAGGGTAGCGGCAGCACTGACTGTCATGGCGGCACATCACGTGACGAAGCTTCAGCTAGATTAGAGCGCCATCTCCTGGATTAAATACCGCATCACAATTCAATACCTCGCTCAGCTATTTAATACTGGTATATTGGTTGCACCGGTGTATAAGACGCAGCAAAACTTTTTAGATGAAAAAAATAGGTCTTAAAAGATTTTACGGTAATTCCAAGTGCTTTCCACAAGACATCAAAAGAAACGTTAAAAAAGAAGACGTTTAAAAATAACTGAAACAACCATTAACAATCACAGAGGAACAATTTACAATATTAAAATAGTTTTTAAAAAGATCCAAAAGGAATGCAGAAATGATATTAAGCGAAAATAAGACATTAAAATAAAATAATATGTAATGTAATCAAAGGCCAACTACAAGTCCTGTTTTAAAAGAGCTCACAGATGTACAGAGAGCCTCAGGTTCTCTGGTAGTTTGGTAGAACTCATCTCACTTTAGCTTAGGTTATTTTCCAGTGTTGAGGTTTTACTTAACATTTCTTAAATGATTTACAGCAAAAACATGAAAGGAAAATAAATTAATTCAATGTGAGCATCATTTATAAACTATTCAAAAAAGGTGCTACAACCTTGTTAACAACTATATGCTTGTTGTACACATTTCCTATAATTCGCCATCTTTGTTCTGTATGAATATTTGCTCATGAACCAAACTCTTGAACTAATGAAAGAATGCCATGAGCATGAGGTTAGATGAAACTATGCAGTATCATTGGAGTTGTAACATTTCTTCCAAAGGGGTTTTGTATTTCTATACCATGAGTAACGAGAATCCTTATTGTTGTGAAGAAACTGAAACTGAAATGCACATTAAAAAGCACTTTATCATCATCTTTATTAATTAGTCACTGACATTAGTCACTGCCCTTACCTGGTGCAGATACGTCTGATACAGCAGAGACAGTTCCAGGACCAGATATTAGTCTAGACTGTTTTTCTCCAATCGACCTTTCAGAGCTATATTCAATTTTTTCTGCGTCAAAACCGTCAACCTGTCTTTTGGACCCAATCCCAACCAAGCTGTTTAAGGAAGTCTTTCCCTTAGTTAGCAACTCTATATTAGATATGATCAATTTGTCTTTACTGGCAGGCTATGTACCACAGGCATTTAAAGTAGCAGTAATCAAACCTCTACTTAAAAAGCTTACTCTAGATTCAGGACCTCTAGCTAACTATAGGCCTATATCCAACCTTCCTTTTATCTCGAAGATCCTGGAGAAAGTGGTAGCTAAACAGCTGTGTGACTTTCTCCATGACAACAGTTTATTTGAGGAGTTTCAGTCAGGATTTAGAGTTCACCATAGCACTGAGACTGCACTAGTTAAAGTTACAAACGATCTACTTCTAGCTTCAGACAGGGGACTTCTCTCTGTGCTCGTCTTGTTAGATCTTAGTGCTGCTTTTGACACCATTGACCATCAGATCCTATTATACAGACTAGAACATTTACTTGGAATTACAGGGACTGCTTTAAATTGGTTTGAATCCTACTTATCAGACAGATCTCAGTTTGTACATGTTAATGATGAGTCCTCTATGCACACTAAAGTTTGCACACAGGGTTCAGTGCTTGGACCAATTCTCTTACATTATATATGCTTCCTCTGGGAAATATTATGAGGAAACACTCCATACAGTTTCACTGTTATGCAGATGATACTCAGCTTTATGTATCAATGAAGCCTGATGGTACCAGTTAGTTATGTCAGCTAGAAACGTGCCTTAAGGACGTTAGGACCTGGATGACCAGAAATTTTTTGCTACTTAACTCAGACAAGACTGAAGTTATTGTGCTAGGCCCTAAAAACCTCAGAGAGACTTTTTCTAGTGATTTGACTGTCCTTAATGACATCAGCCTGGCATCTAGCACCACTGTTAGGAATCTAGGAGTTCTATTTGATCAAGATATGTCCTTTAGCTCTCACATCAGGCAAATTTCAAGAACAGCCTATTTTCACCTTCGTAATATATCCAAGATCAGGAATATCCTGTCGCAAAATGATGCAGAAAAACTAGTTCATGCATTTGTTACCTCCAGATTGGATTATTGTAACTCTTTTTTGTCAGGGTGCTCTGGTAAGTCTCTAAAGACTCTTCAACTAGTCCAGAACGCTGCAGCTCGTGTACTGACCAGAACTAGGAAAAGGGACCACATTATGCCTGTGTTGGCTTCTCTGCACTGGCTCCCTATACAGTCTAGAATATAATTCAAGATCCTTCTTCTCACTTACAAAGCTCTAAATGGCCAGGCACCCTCTTATCTTAAGGAGCTACTAGTGCCGTACTGCCCCTCGAGAACATTACGGTCCCAGAATGCAGGCCTACTAGTGGTACCTACAGTCTCTAAGTGTACTATGGGAGGTAAAGCCTTCAGTTATCGGGCTCCTCTCCTCTGGAACCTTCCAGCCGGGGTCCGGGAGGCAGACACAGTCTGTATTTTTAAGAATAGACTTAAAACTTTCCTTTTTGATAAATCTTATAGTTAGGGCTGGTGCTGGTGTAGACCAGCTCTTAGTTATGCTGCTATAGGCTTAGACTACCGGGGGAACTGGCACCTTGAGCTCCTCTCTCTCTCTCTCTCTCTGTGCATATACAGTACATCATATTACTGCATGTATCTATCTGTAAATCTCAGTCACTAACTACCTACTTTCCTGGGAGCTCTTGAGCTCTCTTAGGCTCCTCAAGATCGTTGGTTGACGGCCTGCCAGAACACCCCCCCCCCCCACCGGATCGTTGGTTGACGGCCTGCCAGAACAACCCCCCACACCCCCTCCTCACCGGATTGTTGATGGACGGTTTGCCCCCCCCCCACCCCTTGCTCCCTATCCCGCTTCCTGCATCTTATCCCATCGCTCCCCCTATCCCTTTCCAAGCCCGGTGCAGTCTAGGCCCGTGAAGGCTGTTTCGTCATGAGCCGGGGATCCGGCCGAAGATTTCTGCCTTTTAATAAGGCAGTTTTTTCTTACCACTGTAACTTTTGCTGCTTGTGCTCATGATGGATAGGCCGGATCTTTGTAACATAGCAATAAGTAAGGTCTTTTACCTGCTTTTTGTAACATAACAATGAGTAAGGTCTTTTTACCTGCTCTTTTGTAATGTTAACAGACAAAGAGTAAGGTATTTTACCTGCTTTTTGTAAAGTGTCTCGAGATAACACTTATCTTATAACTTATGTTATGAGTTGACGCTATACAAAGAAAAATTGATTGATTGATTGATTGATTGATTGATTAATCCATAACCAATAACCTGACATTCCCATCCAGGCTCTGACCAGCAATGTACAACCCACTTTACAAAACAGTTGGGATTATGAGTAAAAGATAAATAAAAACAGACTGATGATAATTAGCTAAACATTGGCACGGGTCCCATATTTATTTAAAACAGCATACAGACAACTTATCAAATGTTGGAGTTGAGAAATGTCATTGGTTTTGGATAATTATATGCCCATTTTAAATTTGATGCCAACAGCACATTTCAGCACAAAAAGTTGGTATAGTGTCATTTTTACCACTTTATTGCATCATCTCTACTTCTTACCGTTTCTGTTTCAGGAACTGAGAAGACCAATTTCTGTAATTCTGAAAATGGAATGTTTAACCATTTTTGCTTGATGTAAGATTTCAACTGTTCAACAGTTTAAGGTCTCGTGTGAGAATGACTTCTCAAGAAGAAAATGGCCTGTGCCAAATTTTGTTCTGAGTCTAACTAAGACTGCACATAAAGATGGACAACCACGCTTAAACCTCCTACCATTGTACAAAGATGAATCCCAATTACCCCAGAAATGGGGGCGGACACATAGCCCTTTTAAACATAGCCAGAGTCTGTGCAGTGGGGATCGGATGGAAGAGCCACAGTATTGGCATCATGCTGATTCTGCTAACGAAAACACATATTTAATTTACTGATACAATGGCAAAGGTCCCTCAGGTCAGTGTAGACCTTAGCAAAACAAATTCACGTCTATAAAAGTCCAATGAATCCTGTGTTAGTGTTCTTTACATTTCCTGTTTCTCATCTGCTCGGCTAATCGGATGCACACAGTGCCACAGGAGCTGGATTTGTCAACAGAGCAATCAGAAACTTCTCAGGAAAAAAGATTACCCGAATACAAATCACTGTGATGATAACGATCATTTGAGAAAAATGTAGATGTACTTTAATTTTTTTTAGTTTGATCCATTTCCCATCTGTTAACATGGAGAAGGCAGGGTTTATGACCTATACTGCAGCCAGTCAGTAGGGAAAGCTCTAAATCTTTTGGCTTCATTAGAGGTGTTGCGCTGTCTATTCTGTGGCTAAAAAGAAATTGACTTTTTAATGACTTTTTCTCGGATACAGAGCCCTTTTCGGCCAAATAGTTTGTTGTAGAAAATGTTATTCTACTTTTCTAATTCCTGGGGCGCCGCTGTCCAAGTGGTTAGTTTGTGCAAGTGGTAACTCTGTGCATACAGAGGCTACGGTCCACAAAGTGGGATGTCCGGGTTCAAATTCGACCTGGGACTCATTTGCTGCATGTCCTTCTCTCTGTGATTTCAGACTCTATCCACTGTCCTACCTCTATATTAAAGGCATTATAAGACCAAAAATAAATCATTGAAAAAAATATATTCCTCTGGATGAAAAAAAGTTATTTTCATATGAATACAGAATATTCCCTACATTTCTGGGTCTACTCACTGTGTAAATGATTTATAGAAGTCATGCAATTATGCATTACATTTCACTCCTTCTTTCATATGTGCCTGCCCTCTGGATCACTGAGGACAGGACTGAGTTTAGCTCTAAATGGAACCCTTATCACATAGTCCCCAGCAGTACAGCAATCATTCACTGGTCAGGGCAGTGGTGTGTTTCTGTCAGTGTGTATTTGTTTGTTCATTACACTGCATGCAGTGTGTGTGTTTTATGTGTATGAGTTTGTGTGTCATGCTTTGTTCTTGCCTTGTGTCCTCACCATGTGCTGCAGTATTGATTCCTGATGGCCAGAGGCCTGGGCTGCCTATTGATCTAAGTGCTTCCATAAACATGTTGAGATGACTTGTGCTGTGTGCATGTGTGTGTTTGTGTGCTTGTTCTTGTGTATGTGCATAACATTACAGACACTGTACATGGATGATGGAATGATTGATAGGGATGTCGGACAAGCTCATTAAAGAACCAGTGTGATTTCACCTACATAAAATCATGAAATAGTGCAGCCCTGTACAAACATGCTCTAAAGCACACCAGGGAAATAAAAGCTTTGACCATTTAGGAAAAACAGAGTATCTCATTAAGAGCATCAGTCAAAACCTGGAAGACAAGACCATCTTCTTTCCAGATAGTGCTGGCCTAAGCACTTAGCTGGACTGATTCCTTTCCACCCCACCCGAAGGCCATGAGGATGAATCTAAACAACTGTGCTGTACACAGTACATACACAGTGTAAAATGTCAAATAATGTAAATCAATGTAATTTCTTTAAATTAAAATAACTTAAAGAAGGATGCTCATCAAGCCAAGAATCAAATAAATCAAGTTAATGGATTAAATTGTGTTTAGGTTTATTCTGTCAGGAAAAAAAATTAGGAACAGCTCCCTTCCAAAATTCAAAGACATGTTTTTGACTGGATAAAGAAACGTTCTCCTCATAACAGATTTCAAACAGTTAATTTACATTAACAGTAAATACTGAGCTGAGTAAAGGCTGTGAGTACAAATCAGAAAGCAAAAAAGGAAACCTGTGTTTTTCTAATATAGGAATAGTCTGTTACATATCACCACAGGAAACGTTTTATGATAACAAATCAGTCTGGGCTTGGTAAATCTTTTTGCGTTACTATAGACATTGTAAAAAATATTAAACGTTTTCTCAAAATCCTACAATATTATATATAATAATATAATATATTTATATAATGTGTGTGTTTGTGTTTGTGTGTGCACTCATGTGTACATGTCAGTGTTTAGTGTGAACAAGCTTGAGCCTCAGGTATGTAGGTACATATTTAAAAATCTCCTCACAGAGGGGAGTGTTCAGAGAAATACTCACAGTAAGACATCATTATAGTAACTGCTCTTTGTGTGTGCATGCTGTGTATGTGCATGCTTATGTGCATGCATGTGGATGTGTGTGTGTGTTTGTTTACTTGTGTTTGTGTGTCATACCAAGGGAAATTATGCTGATTGCCTCAATGAAGGAGGCATAAATCATATCCTCCATTGTAATCATCAGCAGCGGTTTATGTTTGAAATAAATCTTCTTATCTAACTGTGCTGAGTGTCTTACAAATCAGACTGTGACACCTGTTTCACCTGGAGGGGGACAAAACATAATATGATCATGCTGAAACAGTGATGTTTGATACTCAAATAATCATCTTTTTTTGGGTTGACATACTGTGTACTGACTCCAAGTCTGTGGCTGCTGGGCAATTTTCAGCTCTTTGGGGGAATCATCGATTACAAAGGAGGAATATTAATGAATGTTTAAGCATCTGCTTCATGTTCCTATTGATCAGATGGCCGTATCAGTAATACTGGCCCTATCAAACAGGGATCCTCACACTTCAGGAAAATATCCCTAAATATTATAGATAAGCAAAATACCTCACATCTGTTCTGAGACAGCAGGGACTGAACTGGATTAGCATGAGAAGACAACTGTTCTATCCCAGATGCAAAGGAAGCATGTATTATTACTTTTAATACTAGCTCAAACTTTGAAAAAAAGGCAGTGGTGGTGTCTCCTCCACCACGGCAGCTCTTGAATCAACACCTCCTGGTTCTCTACTTGATTCACTCCTTGATTCTAAAGGTGAAGAAGAGGATGGAGCAGAGGAAGCTGAGGATGCCCACACCCAAGTGAAGAAGGAAGGCCTCACTAACTTTGGAAAAAATAACCTTGCCAATAAAGAAACCCCATTACAGTGGTGGAAGGCTAACAGAGACAGCTATCCCAGGTTGGCCAGGCTAGCAAAGTCCTACCTACAGTATGCATCCCTGGCACCAACACCATCTGAGCGGCTGTTTTCTGCAGCAGGCTACATAGAAGAGAGCAAGCCTTAGCCAGCAACCTGTCGACATGCTGACATTTTTGCATTGCAATGTAAAGTTTTTTAAGAAAGGGAGTGAGAGAGTGATTGAGTGTGTGGGACTGTGACTCTAAAGCCGTTTTCACATATAAACTCCGGATAATATCTATATATTTACAGGAGGACTGCTCCGGAGATTCTCCCGACCTAGCTGTTCACATATGCTCCTCACAGCTGGAGACTATCCCTGTCAGAGGGGAGGGGGCTCGGGGGATTTCCCGAGGTAAGACGTGACGTAAAAAAACATGTATAATGAGAATATTTGCCTTTATATCAATGCTATGTGTAATCCAGTGGAATTACAACATTCACAAAAGAGCGGAGAACAACATTTTGATGAACAGAAAACAGAATGCAGCCGTTTGATTATATGCACGGAGATCGTAGTGGTCGTGTGCAGTAGATGTGGGCGATATGGAAAAATATCATATCACGATTTTTTTTTGGCAAAATCACGATCACGATTTTATCACAATTTTTTTCATACTGATCTTTAGACAAATTTGTATGTTACTGACCAGTTCAACCAAACTTATTTCCCTGTATAATGTTTTTAAATGCACAAAAACTGTGCTGAAAAGTTTAGTCTATTTGAAAAACATCTTTGTAGGAGGTCTGGAGGTCTCTCACCCAGAACATCTTTAGCAACAGAAATGTCTTTCCCTCAATTTGATCAATATTTATGCACAATTTGAAGGTTTTCTGCACCACTTTGAAATTATGATTTAGTTATGTGTCCTCTTTTTGTGTTCATCAGGAACATTTCACACAAGTTCTTGTGTTTCTGTTCTATTTTAGCTCTGCAGAATTCCTACAGCTGTAGCTTCATACAGGCTCTGAAGCATTTGTTTTTTTATGACATCATTGGGCTAACTTTAGTTTTTTATATATATAGCCTAGGCTAATCAAACATAATACAGAATGTGTTCATTCTGTGACACATGATCAAAGTATGTTTTACTGACAGAAGAGTTTAATTCATAGAGGGGACGGGACATCGTTGATCGACAGTCACCATGGTTACTCACTCTCACATGCCTGCTGCTTTGTAATGTTGTTTAGCCTAATCCCTATAAGTTCGGTTATCACAACAGGTGAGCTTCTGGTGGAGAGGCTTGATAGAAACTTTTAAAAACTGAGAGAGAGCAGAAAACACCGACAGCAACATTTTAAACACTGGGGTTATATCTCTCATCACTGACTGAGCTCCGCTCTGTCTGACTCTCTGCAGACTGTTAACGTCTCTCCGGCTCGTTAAACGGTTTCTTGTGTCGCAATCCGAGATGTTAAGTTAACTGTGCAAACTATGCAGATAAGTTAACTGTTGCTCACGGCGTGTCGGTTTGGAAAAATATCAGAACAGTTGCATATAATCGAGATGGAGTTGTTTTTGTGGACTTTACTTTTAAGTTTCGTTTTCGTTTTTACTGCTGCAGAGCAAAAAAGGAGGGGGTGAGACGAGTCTGTGCAGGAGCATAAACTGTAGCATTATAGAATAAACACATTAGCCCGGTTCTGCGATCTCCCTGGTTTGGCAGATCATCAGCACGTCCAAATCCTTCACGATCTAAGATCCTTATATCGGCCACCACTAGCGTGCAGACACTTTAGGCAGTCAATGTATATAAACGTCACTCGGATCCCATTGGCTCAAATTGAAATCTCCGGAGTTCAGACATCAGCTCACTCGGATTTTCTGCGGATAAAATACTAGGGGTCTGGCCGGAGAAACTCCGGGTAAAGTCTGCGTGAAAAATTTGGCTGTTTGCGTTCACACCTAGCCTAAAGTCCCTCCAGGTAGCCAAATCTCCAGAGTTTTTCAGGAGATTTCCGTGAGTGAGTGTAGAGATGTAGAGATGTAGAGATAAAATGTTAAAATGTCTTGATAACAGTTTAGTGAATTTCTTCATCATGTATTCTTGTTCTGATAGCACAGGTCAAATACAAGAGAAATACCTCTTTTTGAGCACTTTATAAAAAAACAAGCCTTTATTTTATACACCTACTGTTTAACATACATTTGTATGTTTTTTTTTTTTGTTGGTCCATGGCGTGTTGTTGGAGCTATTTGCTGTAGCAAATCTTTTCAATGTTTAGTATCTGAATTATCATTATTTATCTACTCTTATTATTATTTGTTATTCATTTAATATAATTAACAGCTCAGGGACATTAAAACAACAACCTGTTTATGCAATTAAATACACTGTTGTCATTTTCAATGATCTGTTTGTCAATTAAGAGTATGTAAAGGATACTTAAAGAATACTTCTTTAATCCGATTTAATTTATTGGAAAAAATAATCTGCCAATTTATCGATTATTAAAATAATTATTAGTTGCAGCCCTTATTAATACCTAATATCAAAATATACTCCAAGCCAAATAACCTCTCCCCCCCCCCAACCAAAGCCAACTCCTCTGCCCTGCTCCAGTGTCAGGCTGTGACAGACACTGTACCGTCTACCTCACTATCAACCTAGTCCTTCAACATACTACACATTCAACACAATGCAGCAGTCTGCCAAATTGTTCCTTTCTTCCATTCCACAAAGAGGGAAAGCATGGGATCATGAGGATTGCGGTTGCCAACATCAGTCTGGTTTTGATGCATGCAGTTGATGTTTGCACTTTGTGTGCGTAGGCTCAGTAGAAACACAGCGAGGTTTACTTGGTGCAAAGAGAGACAGTAAGCAAGTGATGCAATTATGGGATCTGACATTTAAACACCCACCTTTGTTTTCACACTCACGTACACACATCATACCTATTCACTCTGCCTTTAGAAGGAAGGATTGACATGTCCGCCTTCAGGAGGAAAAAACAAAGACATGGAGTCATGCTTCCTCCCACACATGGGCACTGTATGGATGGCATTTGGGTTTTAGAACAATACAGAGGGGTCCTGAGAGATCAGATTAGCGGTCATGTGTGCTTGTGTGTGTATGCCAGTATCTGCATCTATATGTGTGTCTGGAGCTGTCTGGAGCCTATCCATTTCAGTTCCATTCTGATCTGTCTCAGCTAAATTCAGATAGCAAGACTGTCTGTGGTTGGTAACCAAATCCTTGCTTTAGGCGTACAGTACTTTTCATCAAATTAGAGCTTCTTTTTTCTCAAATTTGCAAATCCATCAATGTAAATTGAATTGGAAATAGAATTCAAAGAGATGGGTCTTTTTGAATATACCATTCAATGAATTTACCCAAATCCCAAACCTGAAATAACTTGATCCTTGATACTTTACCATGGAAAAATGAGGAGCCTGGTTTCATTGGCTCACGGTAAAATGTTCATTTTGAGTTTACTCTCTTCATCCCAAACTAAGGCCTCAAGTAAAAGGGCAGAAATGTTTATCGTAAGGTTGGTCCTCAAGTGGGACAAAAGGAAAAAAATCAGTAAATGAGCAAAGGGGTAGGGGGCTTATTAAATGCACAATATGTAAATTCCACCACCGCTCTCAATAAAAACAATAACAAAAAGATGACGTTGATGCTGGCGGGGAATCATGGGAGTTCTAATCTAAAGATGAGTAAAACAGCAGGAGAAACACACAGAAAAGAAATATCTGGTTGTATTAGAAGCGTTACGTCAGTTGTAGTTTGACCATCCGTTTCATCCAAAACTAAAACCTGCAGTGTTATGCCGAATAAGGCAGGAGCTAGACGGCTGGCAGATTTTGTGTTTATGTATGCAGGAGCTATCTCTGAAAAAATCCCAATTATTCTAAAAATGATTTAATGTTGTTTTTTTTTAATCACTATGTCATCTTTCAAATAAATTGATAACTGCATAATTGTATCAAAGCAACCATTCAGCTACAGATTAATGTATCACAGTTTATCATTCCCTTATTTAATTTTTCAGTGTTGGAGGTATCATTTATTTACTGGCCCCACCAATCACATGCACTTCTAACGGGAAAGTATCTAAAAGTTGGTAAAAACTTCATAAAGTGACACAACAGAGGGAGGGAGGGAAGAAAGGAAACAAAAAGAAGATTCGTGTCCTAAGTCACAATTCAAGATTTTAACAAAAGGAGGAAAAACATGTGTTTTGTTAAAGTTAAAAGTACAGTATGTAAAATATGTCGAGGCTAGTGGGGAATCATGGGAGTTTTCTCTGCTACTCCCAAATGTTCCCGGCTCCAGTTGAACTGTTCATACTCAAGGAAACACTGCATTGTAAAGTTATATTGCATGCCCTTTAAAAACCAGAAAATACTAAAGGACTAAATGAAAGTAATATGAATCCATCATTTTTATAGTTCTGTATTTATTCACATACAATGTATTCCTGTATGATATTTTCACAAAGTTATTCATAATTTACCCACATAAATGTACCGTATTATGTTTTTCTGTGGTTATAGATCAGGAACACAATGACTATTTGATATGTGCAGTGGTTTGTCCTCCTGGCCTTCCAAGAAAAGTGTGCATGGGATATTTAGTAAAAACTTATAACAGGACTGTTGCTGGCCATTTCAAAAATCACAATTTACAGCAGAATGTTTCAGCTGCTACTGCTGCATGCTTTCACAAAAAAATCTAAGGTAAAAAAAATCTTTATTGTTAATGGTTTTTTTCTGATATTGTAGGAGATTGAAAGAGAAGCGGATTCCAGTAAAAAACATTTCTCGGAACAGAAACGGACTACCTAGCGTAGCTTAGGTCTGCATGGCTTCAGCTTAGAATACATTTACAGTTTACCCAAAGTCACCTCTGGCTATTTGTTTATTTCTACGTTTTCTATAAGCCTGTCCCTCCACTACAACATTTATTCACTGATGAATAAATGAGGGATGGGTGTGCAGGTCATACCGAATGGGCGATGTTTGCAGTGATTACTATGAGAAAAGACAGGATTTGAACCTTTTAGAATAATCTTACATTAGTCAAATTGCCAAAAACAATGATTATGTTAAATCCATAATGTTATGGCTACACAAAAATAGCAGATAATAAGTTTTAAAGGTTTTGAAATCAGGACTTATTTAATACCCGCTGGATAAGAAGATTGCAAATCCCAAATGCTTCAAATTTATCAACACAGTATTTGGTTGCAGCATGTCGGGTTATCCTGACCTCGCACAGCAGACCCTCAACTCTTTATTTGAGGATGTTTGTCCTCCGGCTGTAACACTCTGTATCAGTGACACACAACTCGACTGTTGGTCAGCACACACTCTTTAACAAACTCACACCCCTTGTTGATTGTGTGACATCCGCACCAATGGCTTCTGACAGGAATGGGGTATAAATGGCCCGTAAGTCAATTGCTAGGTCACTGTCTTCCGGGGGTGTCAGGTCCATCATCACCAACATACTCTCTCACACACACACACACACACACACAAACACACACACACACACACACACACACGAGTACACACAGACCAGGCAAACACCAGCGGAATGAAAGACAATCATGTTATATAAATCACTTAGACCCTAATTTGTAATGGCTTCATAAATATTATAGAATATAATTGGTTTCTTTCATCATAAGCATATGATGATTACAAATATATCATTCACAGCCTTTACCAAGCAATATAGCAAAGGCCTGCTCCAGCTGTCCCTGCACAATGTGCCAGGTGTAATGTTTGCCTGCAACACTCAATTTTTAAGTCCTGACGTATCAAAAAGCATCTCCCCCACATGGCTAATGACAACATTGAAGACTTTTATCTAGCATTCAGTCACTTACTTCACTTAAGCCTTTTGCTCCTCTTGGGTGCATAGGCCGCTGACGAATATCCTCCATTTCACTCTGTTTGTGGCTTTTCGCTCAAGCTCTCCCCAGTTGAGTCCACTCTCTGACATTTCTGCCTCTACACTTCTTCTCCAGCTGTTCCTGGGGCGACCTCTTTTCCTTTTCCCCTGGGGGTTCCATTTCAGGGCTTGTCGGGTGATGTTTGTGACAGGTTTTCTGAGGGTGTGGCCAATCCAACTCCACTTTCTCTTTCGGATTTGTAAGTCTATTGGGTCTTGCCTTGTTCTTTTCCACAGGTCCACATTGTTGACTTTGTCTTTCCACCAGATGTTTAATATCCTTCTGAGGCAGGTGATGATGAATGTTTGCAGCCTGTGTGTTGTGTGTTTTGTTGTTCTCCATGTTTCGGATCCATACAGCATCACTTGTTTAACGTTGGAGTTGAAGATGCGTATCTTAGTGTTTGTGGAGATGTTTTTTGAGCTCCAGATCTTTCTCTAGCCTTGTTAATTCTGCTTCTAATGTCGGCCTCTGTTCCTCCAGTGGTGTCCACAACACTGCCTAGGTAGGTGAAAGCTTCTACCTCCTCTAGGGCAGTGCTGTTCAAGAAGATGGGGTTTCTGGTTTTGGAGTGGATCTTCATCACTTGAGTTTTTGTTATATTGGGAGTGAGACCAAGTTTTATTGCAGTTTCTGAAAGTCTGTCTGTGTTCTCTTGCATTTGTGTCTGTGTATGGGAAAGGAGAACTATATCATCCGCAAATTCAAGATCATCCAGCTGCTCCCACATTGTCCACTGAATTCCATTTCTCTTCCCCTCAGTTGTTTCCCTCATGACCCAGTCAATAGCAAGAAGGAAGAGGAATGGTGACAGAAGACATCCCTGTTTAACGCCTGTCTTGACTTCAAAGCTCTGTGAAAGCTGGTCTGCATGCATGACTTTACCCAAGCTGACATCACAAGATTTCTTGATAAGGTTTATGATCTTTGTGGGGATTCCATAGTGTTCCATTAATTGCCACAGTGTTGTCCAGTATAAGCTGTCAAAAGCTTTTTCAAAATCAATGAAGCTCATGTGCAGGGATGTGTTCCATTCAATAGACTGTTCAATGATGATGCGTAGTGTTGCTATGTGGTCTGTGCATGAACGATCTTTCCTGAATCCTGCTTGCTGGTCCCGGAGCCTCTTGTCCACAGCTTCCTGGAGACGGTTGAGAATGACCCGATTAAAGACCTTACTGGGCACTGAAAGTAGGGTAATCCCTCGGTAGTTGTTACACTTCCTTAGGTCACCCTTCTTTGGTAGCTTCACTATGTGACCCTCTGCCCATTCTGTGGGTGTCTCTTCGTCCTCCCAAATTCTCCCAAAGAGGCTGTAGAGCATGTCTGTAGATGTGTTTATATCAGCTTTAAGGGCTTCAGGTGGAATATTGTCAGGGCCAGCAGCCTTGCCAGTTTTCAGATGTTTGATTGCAGCGTTTATTTCAGTCTTTGTTGGTCTGTCACACTTGATGTTTAGCGGTGTCCTGGTCTGAGGAATGTGTGGCCTCTCTGTTGGTGGTGGTCTGTTCAGGACCTCTTGGAAGTGCTCTACCCATCTCTCGAGCTGCTCTTCCAGGGTTGAGAGCGGTTGGCCATTCTTGTCCATGATCGGTTTGTTACTTTGTCGATGTGTCCCAGACAATTTCCTTGTGATGTTGTACAGTTCTTTCATGTTTCTTTGAGATGCTGCAAGTTCTGCCTCCTTAACTAGCCTCTCTACCTGTGATCTCTTGTCCCTCCTGATGTTCTGCCGCACTTTTTGGTGGAAAAGGTTGCATTCCTTTTGAGCCTCTGCTTTTTCTGATCTTGTTCTTGCATTGTTCACTTTTTCCTTCACCTTCCTCCTCTGCTGGATTAAGTTTAGTGTTTCTGGTGTTATCCATTCTTTGTGATTTTGGGATCTTCTCCCCAGGGCCTCCTCGCATGTTGAGCTCCAAGCAGCTTTAAGGTGTTCCCACTCTTCATTCGTTGTCCATTCTTCCTTCTTTCTGAGCTGTATCTCTGCACTTTTCCTTGAGAGAATATCCTTGAACTGTTTCGTCACTTGAGCATTGCCGAGGTAGTCAGTGTTGTATTTTGCTCTTTGGCCCTTTTCTCGCTGATATCTCTTCAGCCTTAGCTTGAATTTCCCTACCAGGAGATGGCGATCTGAGGCTGCGTCTGCCCCCCGTCTTGTCCTGACATCTTCCATAGATCTTCTGAACTTTTTGTTGATGCAGATGTGGTCGATTTGGTTTTCCGTGACATGATCTGGGGACACCCAGGTTGTTTTGTGGATTTTCTTGTGGGGAAATACACTCCCCCCAATCACCAGGTTATTGTTCACGCAGGTCTCTGCAAACATCTCGCCATTTTCGTTCATGGTCCCCACTCCATGTTTACCCATCACCGTCTCATATCCCTTGTTTTGGCCTCCAATCTTGGCATTAAAGTCCCCCATCAGGATAATGATGTCCCTGTCTCCAATACTACTGAGTAGGTGGTTTAAGCTGTCATAACCTCCTTGACCTCCTCATCTGCAGCGTTGGTGGGTGTGTAGCACTGGATTATATGGGCTTTCACTCTCCTGTTGCTGGTCTCCAGGACTGAGAGGTTGTAGCGCTCCATTTCCTTGGCAATGGTTGCAGCCTTGACAGCCTGGAACATGGTTCTGATGTTCCATGTCCCCAGGGGGATGGGTGTTCTTGGCGTCAGAAGGTGTGTCGGATTACCAGCGCCCTTGCGGGTTTGGCTGGTAAGCGTCATAGTCCCCATTTCTGGGTCACCTTCTTCAGCCAGGTGTGTGATTTGGTTTTTATTCGTTAGTGTTTCTGTAACTGGAACGTTTTTACAGGATGGGGTAGTTAACCCCACGCCTAACCCCCAACCTGGAGGGCCAGTTGCTGCTTTTCGTCTGACCTCTACTCTAGAAACCTGCCCGGCATGGTTGAACCTGCTGGGGGGTATAAACCCCCCACCGGTATAGCCTTCAGAGTCACAGAGGCACACAAGCAACCCCACCACGACAAGGTAGCAGCACAGGGGAAGCTAGCATTCAGTACTGGGCCTGAAAGTTCAGGGCAGATATCAAAAAAGAGACTAAAAATAATAATTCCTGTGGGTTCCCCGGGCACCCAGAGATCTCTACTTTTTAACCTGGCCTCTCTTGCAGCTTTTTATATTTTGAATAATTATCCTGATACATTTAAATAAAAACATAATTTTTCTGCAAACTTGAAGCTCACGTCATTCTTTTAGTTAAACGGACTTGTGTCTTTTGAGGATGTTCTCTGTGTTAAATTCCCAGAGTGGCATTGTCAGGCACCTGTAGCCTAGGGGTGTTATTAGCCGCTGGGTTACAATAATAATAATAATAGGCCTTTCAAACTCGCAGAAAACTCCTGTAAAACTCATGATATTTTCAAGAGAAGCTGTACGTGTGAATGCAAGCGAATTTTTCGCTCTGGCTTTACCCGGAGTTTCTCCTGTCTAAGTCTGAGTGAGCTGATGTGAGAACGCAGGAACGTAGGATATTCTCTGGAGAATTCACCTCGAGCCAATGGGACGGGGGAGTGACGTTTATATTCTGTGACTGATCCACGATGCATGCGACAGCTACGATCTCCATGCACGTAATTAAAAGGCTGCATTGTGATTTCTGTTCTCCAGTATGTTGTTCTCCGCTCTTTTGTTGATACTGTGATTCTGTTGAACTACACGTAGCGTTGATATAAAGGCAAATATTCTCATTATAGCATCATACAGCAGACTCTGCTGTTTGGTACGCTACGTCACATCTTACCTCAGGAGACCCCCCCCCCCCACCCCCCTCCCGTCGGACAGGGATGGTCTCCTGCTGAGGTGTACAATGTAAGCAGCCAGGTCAAGAGAATATCCGGAGCAGTCCTCCTGAAATGATCTAGATATTTTTGGGAGTGCATATGTGAAAACAGCTTAAATGTATGTACAGCACTACCGATCTCTAAATCTACTTTTGTTGTGATAGATGTGGCATGACTTTTGTTTAAAACCACTTCTAGGCAGCAGCTGATGAATGAATCTGATGAGTGAAACACTTTTAGCTGAGTTGGATAAGAACTCCCTTAATGCACCAGAAACCCATGTTTAAGGCCAGACTGATTCTTAACTAAAAAAAAAATTGCCAATTTACACCAGCTGTTCTGCGGGTATTTAATTAATCTCATGTGAAACATACACACTGGCACACTCAAAGTGTGCTAAAGTTATTCTGTTGAGATGTCTCTCATTATGCGTTAAAAGCTCACAGAAAATCTCACGCAACCCCCTGTCCTGCTGTCCAATTAAATTAGCCTGTCTGTGCTCTACGTCCAATCAAATTAAAGTCTCCGCTCCCTGTGGTAACATCAGCAGCTTTGACCTGTTCTTCTCCAGTTTGGGAGTGTGATTGGTGGTAGATGAGCCCACAAAGCCAAGGTATATTTCTCTCCCACTTTGAAGTCAATGAGCTGATGGATCTGATCCAGGGAGACTTGCTGTCTGCGAACAGAACACCTCTTTGAGTCTGTTTGGTTTTCTCCTGCAGAGGGAAACGTAGCTCAAATGGACATGCTGTCAGATTGCGTTTCGGAAAACAGGCCAGGGATGCAGTGCCGTGCTTTCTCGCTCACTTCTCTTGTGTATTGTCATTCTCGCTGTATATCTATCTCTCACTTCTTCTCCCACATACACATATGCCACCCACTGTAAGATCAGTCTATGATAGCTGGCTGCCCTTTCTCTTGAATCGCTACACAGTACACTGGAGAGCATAAAGCAGACACTTGTTCTCAGAGTGTGAGTGGATCACTTTTCAGTGTTGTTTGGCCATCAAAGGGGTTCAAGTGTTCAAGCAGACATCTTTTGTGCCTGTCGGAAAGCTCTGTCACGCAACAGTCCATCAATATGCAGCTACAAAGGCAGATGACATTTAAAAAGGAGTTGGATTGTGTGTATGTGTTTGCATGTCCATACAGATTGGGATCCATCAAGGGTATTTGGGGCCTGAATCTGCAGTTTTATTGACTGGGGGGGGGGGGGGGGGGGGGGGGGTGGATGGGGGAGTGAAAGACCTCTTTTCCCTCCCACTTAGCTGTCTTTCTCCGAAAGTTCACTTCGTTTCGCTTTTGCACCTTTGCCAGCCTTTTTTTAACCATCACCCTTCACCCTAAAATCCAACATCCACACATGCAGAAGCACACATGTTCCTGCCCATAAACCAGGAGAAAATTGCAAAGCAAGCTACACAGTACACACATAGCACTGTAAATCATGCTCAGCCCATTTTCCGGGAGTTTTATGGGGTTCTAATAAAGTCTAGTTATTGTGGAAGAAGATAGTCCCCTAGCCCTCGTCATAAACAGATTTCTCCCTCACTGAGCTGATGCTGATGAGGACAGAAAAGCAGAGGAGAGGGAGGAGGAGGTGGAGAGCAAAGGGCTCCAGAGATGTGATGGTGATACAAATGTTTGAAACAGTATTGTGAGAGAATGATGAAGAGCAGCAGAGTAGAAGGATAAGATCAGGGTGGAGGTCAAAGGCAGGAGAGAGCTATGTCCAGGGAATATTTAAGGGGAAGGAAGACAGAGCAGTGATCAATATGACAAAAAGGAGAGGACAGCTTGGGCCTACCCAAGTCAATAGACTTTAAAAACAGAAGAAAAACACATCACAAGCAAGAGGCAATGATGTGAGGGACCACTGAATAAATATATTTCAGTCATTCTCTGAGTCTAAAATATGCATAAACACACACAGTCACACAAGCCTCCCTAGTTGAGATATTAGGCCAGGTTTGCCCGCAAGCTCTGCATTACTTGTGAAAGCCGACTGCTACAATAACACAATCAGAAGAGATTTCAGCAAAGAGCCTGGCTTGTTTTTTCTTTTAATTTATGCCCCACGGCTTGCTGCAAGCAAATACTACACAACTACTAGACAACTGCTTACATGAAGAGCACCTAAGAAACCTGAGAACTAAATAAAAGTAGAGCCGTTTGTTCCAAACATATTAGATAGCAGATGTTTGCCTACCTCACATGCAACCTGTAATGTTTTATTAAGTGCATATGCTAACACATGCTGCTGGCAGCAGCCGTCTCACCATGATAGGCTCCAACTTTCACAACAGTTTGTGATAGCCCTCATGATGTGGCTTAAAATACTTTAAACTCAACGATTCATTCACACAGTGTGAGCTTCCATTGGCAAGAAAGCACACTCTCTGCTTGAATCTGATGGACTCTTTTAACCCACTGTGAGCAGTCAGTAGGTTGTAGGTTGGAACAGTACGTGACAAACTGAACATTATCCTTGTTATTATCAACACATTAAATTAAGGGCCTAGAACGTTCAGTATTTCACGAAACACTTCAAAATTGATTATTGTCGCGAATGAATCTGTAAAATTACCGCAGGAATTCCTTTTTCTTGGCACTCCAGATGTCCGGATCTTGCTCTCTCGGTAAAGATCGGTAAAGTGATGCCGTGTGCATCAGTCAGAAGTTATTGTTGTTACATTTATTTCAACTCAATGTGGTGACATATGATGTGAGCTCGGACATCAAATCGTTCCTGAAGTACTTCACTTTTATTTTACAGACCCTGCATATTGAAAACATTGGTTCAAGCTTCCTTACCCGGGGGATTGTAGAATCCAAAGACTCTACAGGAAGTACGTTAGCATGTCGGACACAGGTGTACATTACCATTACTGAGAGCTAACTAATGTTAACAGCACGGCTGAAGAGCCAGGACAGAAACACCCCCCTGCTGCATCAGTGTAGGCTCCCAAAGAAAGGTGAGATGGTGCATAGAAGATAATTCCATCAGTGGGTTTGCCATTAAAACCCTCATTTCAAATTCTCAACTTCAGGAATAATAAAAACAGGGAAAACAGAAACTTCAGCAAGTAATTGATCCCCCGAGTGTTTATGCTGTGAAAATGCAGCATGAGGCAATCAAATAGATGGCTGCTATTTTATTTTACTTTTATAATTTCTCAAGGCACCTAAGTTTATACAATGATGAGTCTAACTCTATGAATTTTTACAACTGGTAAATAAAACTAAGAGTTTCCCTGCAACAATTAAAAATGTTGACGGCTTTCATCTGTTTTAATTCCATCTGTGCCCATATTTTGAATGTATCACTAGACAATTGTGATCATGTTTTACATCAACACTTGGCTTATAAAAATAGTATTGAAATGCATATTTCGTAACCCTAGAAGAAAATAACTTCTATGAGCCTTCCCACCTATTGTTGACCTAAACTTGTTAACTACATCCGAATTGGGAATAAACTGTTTTGGCTTTCAGTGAATGTTTTATTAGTGAATCTGCACAAACAAAACTTTTGTCTTAATGGCTGATCACATGCTTAGAGGTTACTAAGTAAACTCCTTTCCAGACAATAAGAAGCACATGAACTATGTGAGACATCAGGTTCAACAAAAATTCCACAGATTACATTTAAATGAATGAATGAACCAATCAGAGGTACTCTAAAAGGTGTATAATGCAATTTGCATTAAAATGCAATTTCCAGATGATCAAAGTGTACTGGACCACAAATTATCAAAACGAAACGGAATTTGGATTGACTGATAGATTTGTCTCGTGCACTCACCTGTGAAAGAGTCAATCTTTTATCCCTGAACCTCAGACCCTTTCCTGAGGCGTGGAGGGGGGCAATTGAATTAGCCCCACCCTTTCTAGCCCACAGAGAGTGATATGGGACTGGATTCCATTACACAAACTCTATCTGGCTCAGACTGCGGCCTATCTAAACCTCATATCCCTGACAACACTCCATACATCAGCCACAGGCTAATACGCTCTAATGGGCAGGGGCCTCACCCACATATAAACTATATGACCTGACTCTCTGTCTCACTCACAATACCCACCATTTGTTTGTCTTTTTTCTACTGAACTTTGCTGCTCCAGTTGTACTTCTCGCAGTTTCTGCAGCTGCTCTGTTGTTCATCTTTCTTGCACTTGTATCCATTTATTCAGTTTGCTCACTTCTTATCTCTACTATTTCATTTCACTTTCGATTGCTCTCTTTTCACCCTCTATCTCTCCATTGCTGTTCCGTTATCGCTCACTGCTCTGCCGTCTTCTTTGTTGTGTTCAAAAGTAAACTAAAGACGACAAGTGATTGGTGGAAGCTTCTCTTCAGAAGAGTTGAGGGACTTTCAGAATGGATGTGGAGTGTGCTGCGCTCATCACCTGGTAGGGCGCGGAGCAAGGGAGGAGCATGCAAATCATTAGCGCAAGATGCTAGTTGACCAAAACCACAGTCTGGAAAATAGCTACTTTTGGAAGCACAATGCACCTGTACACTATTCAATATATGGCCCTGGCCTTTCTTCTGCAGAGGAGGAAAAGACGAGCAGCAAAGAAGAAGAGGATGTGGGTTTCTGACCGCACAACACACATTTCTGCTGCTTTTTCAAACACACCCGGATATGTGCAAAATGTGGCAAATGTATTTCTAAACCAGAGCTCTCTTGCACATGTCCTGATAGGTTTTTAAAATAGAGCTCAGGAAAGTAGGACACCATTTGTTGTGATCTGAGCCTAATGAAAATTGTGTTTATAAAATGGTCAGAAATAACAGGAAATGCATAGGTTTCTGTCAAATAGGGTAACACAGACTCATAGACTATACTGTAATATGCAGGTCGAAGTCTTACTATAATGTGTATAGTTACCCCCCAAAGGCCCATTCTGAGCCAGGAAAAGACCTGTGGATGTCTGATCAGACTCTGAAAAGGCCCATCACAGTTTTTTGTTTTTTTAGGTTTTTTTTTACATCTTTTAGATTTTTGTATTTAAACAGAAGACATAGACTCGACCTGCATCTTTCAACCAAACCGTTTGAAAGAGGCAGAAGAGTCTTAAACCACCAATTATCATTTGTATTTCAAAGGGCACTACAGTGTATTAATATATTTGTGTTTCCTTAGATTTAACATCATTTCAAACTTTAGTCTGACTTCTATTTGAAAAAAAAGGTATTGAAAAAACGTGTAGTTTGGTGTGAAAGGAATAGTTTTTATATATAGTTTTGCTATGATATCCATGTTAGTAACAAATAATTGAAAACAATACCCAGTACTGTCTCAAATAAATATAAGTCTTTGCTGTGTGTGTTTGGGATAGAGCAAACAGAAATCATTCATTTTTCTGGGAGTTATTTCTCTTTCAGACCTGAATATTTTCACACTCTTGTAGAAATCACTCACACACATGCCTGTATACCATTTTGCGCATTTACATTTTTTCAAAAGCTAAATTTTTCTGCCCCTTATCAATCTATGTTTCTCACCTCCAGGTCTTTGTTTGGCTTAATTTCCTCCTCTTTTCTCCTTTCTTCCTTTTCGCTTACCTCTCCCATTCCCAAGATATATATATCCATTCTCTCTTTTCATCCCTTCAAACCTTCCTGTACATGCCCCTCTCTCATCCTCTCTTTCTTTTTCTCTGAGGACATCAAAGTGCTGAACGAACCAAAGCACTGCTCAACAGAAGAGAGGCTGACCTTGGACACTCACTAACAGCCCAGGAGATAGAGCAAATGACAGAGCGAGAAAATGAGGAGGAAAAAAGAAAAACTAGAGAAGATAGAGAATTATTATGTACAGGAATACAAATGCAGCCTTAGATAAGATCCAGTGACGCTCACAAGCAAAGTGCTTACAGTAAACATCCACGGATTCTGAAGTTTTTTTTTCTCTTCTGATTCTTTTCAATTGCCTGGATGTTTGACTGCAGAGGACAACTGGCAATTACAAATTATCTGATATGAAATAAAATAAAATCTTCAATTGCATTTACAGCCATGTAAACATCTAGAACATCTTAAAAAAGGATTTCCCCCTTTTAAAGTTCAACCTACAGTATTTTTCTTTACAACTCTGAACATTAATGGTTTTAATCAGCAGAGAAGACCTGTCATATATCATAGTCTAAACAAATCCCTGCATATACTCAGAGGTTTGGTGAGCATAAACTCAACACACATAAACACAAACTCTGTGATGAAGAAACCGCACGCTTGCATCTGAGTTACATCATTAAAAAGTAATACACACAACCATAACCAAATTCTGTTCATTGCATTTTTATCAGTTGGCGTAACATCATCATATCAATTCAATTGACTTTGTTCTCAGTTAAAAATCCCTCTGTTATATCACTTTTATTTACCTGCCACCGTGGCCAGATCTACTTAATAAGACAGAGTGGTTGACTGTATCTAATGCCGTAGACAAGTCAATGGAGAGGGCTGCACATTTTTGATCATTATCAATTGAATTCATGATATCATTTATAACAAGGGTTGCTGCAGATATTTTACCATGGCCCTGTCTGAATCCTGATTGATTAAGAATGTTATATACATATAAGAAATTGGGCAATTGCTGATTTAACAGTAATTAAAATACCTTCGCCAAACCAGAAAGTTTAGAGATAGGGTTGTAAATGTTGAAATTACTTGGTTTCCCCCCCGTGTACATTCTACACCAAATGTATGAGCATGTACTGTATTTCAATTTTCACATTTGCGAATGATTTATACAGCCAAGAAAGATTTAGAGTGACAGATGCATCAAAAAAGCCACAATCAGGATACAAATAAAGAAGACTCAATCATCACATCAGTGGCTGTGATCATTTCATATCTGGCTTTCAAGCTGACATTGTTTTGCCAACTTCTCCTCCTCTTCTCTACTTCCTTCCTCTTTTCTCCTCTCCCTGATGTCAGTGACTCCTCATCAGGGACCACATTAAAACTCGATCAATTACACACACTTTCGCACACACACACCTCTTGACAACTGTCTCTCTATGTCATCCCTGGGCGTAATGCCAGCATCTGTCTCCACCCTCTCTCTCTATGCAGTCTTGTCCTCATCTCTCTCATTGTGATCCTGTGGCCTTGTTGGCCAAGGCATTCAATTTAGCTGTCATCCACAAACATCCCTCTTTCCGCGCACACGCACACACACACACACACACACACACACACACACACACACACACACACACACACACACACACACATGGATTTCCTGTCAGGACAGTTTGAGACCAATCAGACTATGGTATTGGAGCATGCCCAGATGAGGGCTAAAGGCCATCAAGGGACCCCCCCCCCCCCCCCCCACACACACACACACACACACACACACACACACACACACACACACACACACAATGAAGTACTCCCTTTAATCCTAGACACATACACACACATTCATGCACACATAGCTTTACAGAAAAAAACATAAATATGCATGCCAAAAGTTATGAACCTCATACTACACATAATAGCCCACAAACACATGCACAGTCAACTTGAATAGAATTGCATCAGCAGCATTGAATTAAGCATCCATGTATATGTATAAGAATTCAGACCACTTTTGTGATTTTGTGTTTGTGTGGGTTTGTGTGTGTGTGTGTGTGTGTATGTGTGTGTGTGTGTGTGTGTGTGTGTGTGTGTGTGTGTGTGCGCGTGCGCGTGCTTGTGTGTGTGTGTGTGTGTGTGTGTGAAGTAAGGGTTGGCTTTAGGCGGCATCAGGATGTCACACAATATGGCTAAGCTTGGCTCGCACAGGAAGTGAAAGGTGTCTACTCAGTTTCCAAGAGATCAGCAGAGCCAGAAAGTTGGGAGAAAAAAGGGGAAGGTACAGAAATGCAAAGACTGACAGGGACAGAAAGTGAGAAAATCAAAAATAAAGACAGACAGAAAGAGAGGGAGTTATTGATGCAGACAGAGGAAATAGTCAGATGAAACGGGGAACTCTAAAACCAGGTGAAGCCATGAAGTTGGGATGAGAGGGAGGACTTGTTAGAGTGGATAAAGCATTCTGAGTTGACACTACATAGGAGGAGGAGAAGGCGGTGGAGAGCAGGCAACACTGCACCAAGTGGATAAGGAATTCATCCATGAGAGATAGAATACAGCCAAGCTTTCTTCAGCTTTGTCACAGAATGATTCATCTTTCAATATGTTGCAACACACCACAGCAGTAAATTCAAAGGAATCATTTAGGCATGGTATGAACAAATCATCAGGTCTGTATTCTGGTAATATTGATTTATCCCTGGTGTGCAGTTAACATTTTGCAATAAAGGTGATGATAAAAAAAAAAAACAAGCCTGTCCCTTTTTGTTCTGTACCAACAGGCCCAAACTAATACTGCTTTCTAAAATGAAAATCTGAACAAACTACATTATAAAACAATTAAGAGAAAATCAGAATTTAAGAGTTGATAAACTGAATGCAGTAAGTTCACTGCGTCAAAAAATCATAATCACGAAAATGAGTAGAGCAAGCTAAATGTGTTGGATGCACAGCTTCACATCTCTGCCATGCCTGACAGAGAAAGTTTTCCTCCAGCATCCTGTAGGGAGAGAGGAATTTAAATTTGAGATTTCCATGGCAGGAAGTGCTGGATATAGTATGATCAGCCTGTCTTCATCACCCAAAGTATCTCTGCTCCCATGAGCTGTCAGTGCTATATCATTAACTGAGACTGCTTGCTGGTATTTACTTGATTGTGCTGCTTCGCAGTTCAGTAGCTTCTAGAAAATCGGTTTAGTGATGTAACAGAGCACAAAGAGGCATTTTAACAGCCTGGATCAACCAGTTGATTTATTGTAAGGATTGGGAAAGGATCAGGCTTTATAAATGAGTTTGTATATTGTTTGCCATAATAATATTACATGTTACTGATCCTGATGCAGCTCTCCAAACTGAGAAACAGAAGTGATGTGTGACACCATAGGAGAGGTGAGGAGGAATGTTTACTTCCTGCTTAAAGACCCTGGAAACCCCAAATCAAAAATTTTCCTCATGTTCCATTAAGCATAAATAAAAAATCTTAGTGAAAACAAACATTTATCTCTATTAGAAAAACTAAGCTAAAAGAAAACTATTTGAAAGCTTATTTTGGATCTAAGGTCATTTCTCAGGAGGGTGTGTGGGCGTGGCAGCTCTCAAATGTCAACAAAATTTCTCCCCCATTCATTGAGTATCGAATGAGTATCGCAATGGTCCGATTCACTGCTCAAAGCATCCTGGGATGCCTAGCCATGCTATACAGAGCTAGCAACGTCACTTTTGAAACATCTTTTCTCTTTATGTCAAAAACATCCATACGAAGAAAACGGTGATATAATGTTTGGAAAATAAACTTTGTGGAGGGTTGGTTTGTTTGAACCTAAATTCAACACAATGAGTGATCCCCAGAGCGGAAGGGAGCTGTTGGCTTACAGTAAGTGTAGGGAAGCGAGACACCGCTCTAGGTGAAAGATGAAGCAGTTTGGTAAAGCCCGGAGCTTTTGGGCAGAAACTGGTTAACCAGTATTTGGGAGGGAATGAGCACAGCTGTAGGCTCACCAAAACACTAAAAAAAAACAGGACACAGAGAGTACAACACCTTGTATACCAGGATCCATTCATTTAAATGGAATTATCGTCTTGATCCTATAGACGAATTCTTAGGGACGGTTTGGGGGCGCTGTAATCTTGCGGTGGCATCTCAGTGTCTGCTTACTTTAACAACAGCATTCATAAAATAAAAAAAACACATATACAAAAAAAAATGTTTAGATGTGACATATTGTCTTTTATAGATTAAATAAAAGATTCAACCATCCACCACATAATATGTGATGAAAGCTGTTTAATATAACGTTATTCTACAAGCTTTTCAGCTTAATCAATTAACTGCTGCATTTAACAATCACAGTGTAGTAGCATTGTGAATTACATTTCTATAGATATTCATTCAGCAATTTTCTTTTTGCTGAGCAGCTGGTGTGTAATGCTGACATGAAGCTCACCTGATTATGCGCGCTAATAGATGAACGTTACTCTAGATCATTTCATTAATCCCCTGGTGATGGGCAACTCAATATCATCTACAAATCACTCAGAGAAGACAGAAATAACCTATAATTATTACATTCTTCTCTTGATCCACCTCTGAAGAAAATTGTAGTCCTCTGCACGACCAATGAATGGATGTAAAGTGCTCTCACAGTGTGTGTGCTGTGCACTGCACTCCCCCTTTTTTCCCAAAGTTAAACGTTTTTCGGGACTATTTCAGCAGCTGAGAACTCCACAGGTTCTTCCTAAAGTCCTCAATATTGTTGTAAAAGGTCAATTTACATCGACGGTCATGTTCACAGAAGAAAAACTTTTCACTTTTTAGGACAGCTCGCATTCAAACCCGCAGCTGTTTAAGGGAGACGGTTTGGCGGCTGGTCAACTTCCTGTTTTTGGTTGGATTTGTCTGTACTATACATTGAATAATTTAAATAAAAACACACAGCAGCTTGAGTGTGTCAAAATGTGTAGATTCAGATGACTCATTTGGCATCGGGTTACTAAGAGTGAGAAATGCTAACAATGTTAATGAGCTGTTTTGACATATGAGACATATGCACATTGTTAACAAGCTTTTTTCCACAATCAAAATACACATATCGGAAAACAAAAACCCTCTTAGGCTTGTTTTACCAGAGACACTTGTAGGGAGAGAAACCAGATGGTCATTATCACACATATCTTGGAGTTAAAGCGGTTTTCTCTCAAACATAGATATCAAACAGAGTTCTGCAGCTTCTTTACTGGCACAACATTTCTCAACTGATAAATGTCATAGGTAATGTCACTAATTAATTTAGAGGAGAGACAGGTTTTGGTTTTTCGATTTTCACTCAGTTTCACGGCTTTCATGTTTGCATTCACAAGTCGACCTAGATGCGAGTACACTCCCCCGCCGTGTTCACCTATTCTTTCATTTTATTCTCCTTTCAACATTGTTTTTCCAATCTTCTTTCTCAATCCATCCCACAAGCCTGTCTTACCGCTCCCTCTTTAAGCTCCGCAGTTTTAATTAAGTGGGCTGTCTAGATGACATTTACTGTTAAATGAGTCTCATGTCCTTCCCTTCCCATTCTTTCTCCAGAGGTGTATATCTGTATTTTGTGTCAATGCTGAGTGTTTATGTAAGTATATAAAAATGTTTTATGAAGAAATTCTATAACATTTGTCTTCTACAGTAAGTATATGTGCTCGCATTTGCTCGCCCCACCTCTGCTTGCAGGCCAGAGGGGCTGATTGCCAGTTGACCGCAGGGCTATTTTAAGGCCCAGATTAATTTGTGGTGATTGATTATGATAATTAATTTGCCGTAGGTAGATGATTGTGGTAATTAATTTGCTGCAGCTCGATGATTAAGGGTTGCTGGAGTCCCGTTGTGACCAGCACAGTTTGGCCGATTAGCTCCTTTGCAGCCACATTCATGTGTTGTTAGAGTGTACCCCTGTTCAAAGCTTGAGCCAGCATTTACCCAAAGCATACAACAAGAACTTTGGGATAACTACAGTTAGATTAATAAAATAACTCCGAAGCAAATGAAACTAAATCTACGTGCTTTACTTGTCATTGAGCACACATTACTGAGAAGTTGGAACACAGACTAAATGAGCACTCTGGTGGTAAAATCTGTTAAAATCTGTTTTTTATAGAGTCTTCAGTATATTCCCTCAATATATTTGATTATTTTACAGCAAAAACTCTTGATCCTGTATTCCATGAAATGTGCACAGCAAGATAGAAATATTGCTATTTCCATCTTTCATTTGCCTCGTATTCCCTCCAGACTCTGCAGGATTGGTGAGGTGGAGAGCTACTCCATCCAACCAAATGAGACTCGCAGCTCAAATGAGAACGAATGGCTTCCATAACAGCGATATTATTAAACACACAGCACTGGTGTTTCAAACGCATTAGTGGGACTGATATGAAGTTGTTCGGCTGACTGGCGGAAACAATGAACTCTGGCTAACGTTATTAATCGGAATCATAAATCTATTTCTCATCTGGTCTATCAAATAATGAGGTAGGGGAAACCACGCAAGCTTTTCCATTAAACCGTGGAATGCCACACAAAAGCAGCGAGGTCCACACAGCCACACAATGCAGCCACATGTACACTCTCTCACACAATGCACATACTGTAGAATGAGTGAAATGGAAAGCAAAATGGGAAAGAGTAAAGGCAGAATAGTTTTTTTGATATCTTTATGTAAGAAATTCTTTTGTGCATGGTCTAAGATGGACTTGGTTTTATTAGTTTCTTTATTCTGAAATGGGATGCGGTGCCGAAGCAAAGAAAAAGAGATAGAGAGACATTCTGTTTGCATCAAAAACAGTGTGCTGCATATTGTAAATAGTATAATTAAATTACAGCAGGAATATTAATTCTGAGTTATCAGTCTTTACAGGCTCCAAGGAAAACATCTTCAACAAAACAAGGACATGGCAAGAGGGATAAACTTTATTTTTAACCACTAACTAAACCACCAGCAAAAAATTGCTGTGTGTCTCATTCTGTGGAAAAAAATAATAATTTTTGAAAAAATAAAACTGAATCTGGTAAAACATTTAAATGGATTTGATAGGCCCCTAGTATAGCGTCAAACAGGCGTTCACACTGCAGCCAAGTGACCTGAATCGAAAGCTTTTGCTAACATGTGAGAGCAGATTTTCTTCTGACAGTCAGTGTTTCCCACAGGATTTCATGAGACTATGGTGGGGGGACACCGAACCCTCTAGGGGGGTCTGGGGGCATGCACCCGCGGGAGAAAAAATGTGTACATTTTAAAGTTAGATGCATCAATTTTGTGCAAAATTAAGAGGTTAACTGTATCAAAAACTGTGTTCTCTTCTAACCATTTTGTGCTCTTTTAGTGCACAAATTGTCAAAACATAAAATCCAACGCCCATGGAAGTTAAATGGCTTTAGGCTTGGCCCATAGAGACCCTCAAGCAGGCATACTGTTCCTATTCCTCTTTCAGTTATGATTATCGCTCCTTTCCAGCATCTTGTCCAAATTTGGATCACATCTCTATAACATGCTTCTATTTGATGACGTCATACAATTTGCTGCGCAATAGCATATTTGATAAATGAATTGAAATGTTCAGTATTATAAATATTAAGAGTATTAATAGCAGCTCAAATTATTTAAGAACATTTCAAAATCAAAACGTTCATCCGTGGTTTATGACCAGTTTTTATAGTTTTTAATAAGCAGGGAGGGTGACATGGAGACGCACAGACAGAGCATCACACAGCGCACATTGAGCAGTTTGGACGCCATCAGTCTTTTTACAGAGACTGCAGTCTGCAATGTAGTTCACATACTTGACTGGTAAACATGTAAACTGTAGAGCAGATGATCAATTTAACTTTTTGTTTCTTGTCCGTCCACTTACATGCGCAATGGCACGTTCCGGACTGTTCCGCTCTTTCAGAAGTTGTTTTGCAGGTTCAAAAACAATATTCAGCTAGAATTTCGATATCTAGGTTTACATCTAGTTATGCTGCTTTGTCTGACGGGGTGATTAAACGTCTTTGATTGTGTTTAAAAACTCTGAAACCTGCACGATTGAAAAGCTCCGAACGGCTGTGAGTTGTAACAATCTGCAGGAGATAAACAAGGTATGGACCGTTTTAGGGAACAGACATAAAAACAATCACACATTCCAGTGTAGGCTACTGCAGCTACACATCACATTTAACGGTACTTAGAAAAGAAAAAAAAAGTTCTTATAGTTGACAATAATTCCATGACGCTAGCATGGCAAATTAGACTATGGCGCGACAGATTAGACTATGGCGTAAGTGTTAACGAGAAAGTGGCTAATTGCTAATGATAGCGGTAGCTAACAGGTTATTCTAAATGTTTTTAACTCATGATATGGCCCGTTGTAAATGTGGTTAATTTTAATCGGCCAAAATAATAAACTGTGTTTTGCTATTCTACTACTTGTTCTACCTAAGCAGCAACCTTAAAAATGAAGCCTTTGTGGAAGTGCAAAAACCTGCAGTTCCTCCATTGTTAAATTCTCTCACTCACCACAGGCTGTCTCAGACAGAACGTATGTGCTTTCAAATCCCTACTAATACATATTATATATACTGACATATTGTTACATATCCTTATCAATTATACGTTATCTTACAGCAAAATGTCTGAGATGGTAAAAGTACTGTAAAATCTATCCTAATCGTTGTGTCTTGTTTACACATATTTCAAAAACATTTAGTTCAGTAGCTGATTTAAAATACAAGCAAACTAGAACCAGAATCACAAGACATAATAGCCTATAGTTTTTTTATCAAAGCCAAACTTGTTTTTTTTTTTTACCACTCACAGAGTGACTGTTGGCCATTGTCATCATACTCTATCTCGTATAGTTTATCCTGGTCACAACTAAATCAAATGACACTAAATATGTGTCTACCTAATGCCTAACTCTGATAACACCTCCCCCAGGTGGGTAACACTCCCAAAGATAGGTGTTTGTTTTGCCCTCCGAGTCCGTCTTTCCATCGATAACAAAAGGGCATGGTGCAAGAAAGCCTGAGCCACATCCCCTTCCAGAGGGGCGTGGTCAGACACAGCGCACTATAAAGCTATAGACACAGAAACAGCCTGTTCTGAGCAGAGCTGAAATACAGGGGTTCATAGGCATGATGGAATACAGGATCAGAGTGTATTTATAACAAGAGACTTATTTAAACTTATTGAAAGGGAGTATAATATGTTACCTTTAAATGTTATAGAGGAAGAAGGTTTGTAGGTCTGTCCTCAGATGTTTGTCTGAGTAGTGGTGTTGTACAAAGAACAAAGAACTTCTCATTAAAGCCTCCTAATTTTACATTTAATGATTAACGGCTAACAACATCTATCCATCTAATGCATGTTAAATTTCATCTAAGACAGTTTTTGACCTAAATGATTTTCCTTTTTCCTTTCTCCTTAAAATTCTGACCAATGGATGGGTCATCATTTTCAACTTGCCAATATGGATTTAGTCAATCAAAAATATCAAACAGTTAATGCAACTATATTATCTTGTCTTGAATATGTTTTTTCTGTTGTTTTACATTCAACAAAATGTAACGATAATGATCAACAGTGAAGGTTAAGCCTAGAAAAAGACACCCACAAAGACAAAAGGTATGCAGAATTATTTAGTTGATATGAAAATGGTCAAACACTCTGTATGAAAATGGATTTAAAATGCAGTGTTGCTTACTAGAGGTGTGACTTCTAAACGTTTAAATGCTAAACGTTTAGAAAAACAACTCTCTCTCTCTGTCTCTCATATCATTTCATCACAAATGAGCTACAGCTGATGTAGAGAATCCCTCTCCTTGTCTACCTGGTTCTGTGGGAAATCCCCCCCTCCTTCCCTGACTCTCCTGACTCTGTTACCTGCATGGGTGAGGCTTCAGATCCATTAAAGGCTGCCAACTCACCTGTGTCACCTCTCTAAGAACTAATAAATAATGACAAGTAAGTTTACTTTGTGACAGAGAGCTACATTTTCTGTTTTGGACCCAATACCACCCTTAAGCGAAAATATCACCCTCAACTGAAGATAAATCATATGTTTTCCTATACATGCACATGGCCATTAAACTGTGTAAGCGATCATGTACTCAAGTTTAAAGAACCATTTGACTTTACTTGAAACTGAGGAAGAATGTTAATGTGTATAGCACTAGTTTAGGGAAAGAAGGGTACTGAAAATGTATAATATTATACACACAAATAAGAAACACTCAGTGTAGTTGGGAGTGATGGCTTTCATGACATGGTTAATACGTCTAGTTACAAGAAAAAAGCATTTCCCCAATAGCATATAACAGTTTTATGCAGAGCGAGTGTCGATCACAACTGATGCCTCAATGTTATAGGAAAAAAAGCTTTAATTTGTTTTTTTATTTTGGATCAAGGGAAACATGCTGCAAACTAGTATTTAAAAACAAAAAACAGGAACTACAATTGAAAACTGTGAATTAAAGCTAATATGCACTCTTTGATATTTATCATGCTTCAGATCACTGAATGCAATGAATGAATATCAAGAGTAAAAAGTAATAGAAAGACAGTTCACTGTTAATATAACTGTTAAGAAGGAATTGCAAAGACTGTTTATAACAGAAGAAAGACATATTGAATGTAATGAATAAATAAGAGAGAAATAACCAAAACAACATGTCTACTCTTACTTTTACTGTTGCTATGAGACAGAAAATATAAAAGAGTTTACAAAAAAGAATAACAAGATTATTAAATGTTAATGCCTTAAAGAAATATATTAAGAAGTTGGGTGTTTGAGTTATTCATATTTGAAATTGTAATGTACAAGGAATTAAAGAAATGTAGCAAGAGGGGGGCTTTGACTATAAAAGGGGCCTTGGCATGGCAAAGTTTTGGAACTCCTGCTCTGGAGAATTGAATGGGATCAAATTTTCTTGTAAAGGACAGATGCACATCCCTAGTTCCATATGGATCATGGATCTGCTGCGATCAGTTGCACCATTCGAGAACTATATTTAAATGTTTCTTATTTCATAAAATGCCAAAACAGCCTTTAAATAAAAGCCTTTAAATAAAACCACTTTAAATATAACTCTTTTCGCCACTTTGTAATAATTCAGAATAAGTCACCTTAATATTTACCACTTTTATGAAGCTCCTCCACAGAATCGTTTCTTCAAAGTTGGGCCCGCATATTAAACTTACTCTGTATTCTGGATTAGCATTTCATTTAAGTGAACTTTATGAGCAAATGCCATTTGCCTTGGTTTCATAGCAGAGGTTTATACTGATTCAAGTGAGAAATGTCAGAGTCCCCTGACTTATGTCTGTAAAATACCATCTGTTCTCTGTCTACACAACTCCAAAATCAAACCTGGGCTGAAAAATACAATTGAAAAGATACTGTTGCATCGAGCACACGTGCATCGTTTAATGTATTTATGCATTTTCACAGCCACCAATGACTTGATGAGGTTGTTATGATTAATAGAGGTGAAAATCACTTGCAATCGAACGGGTCCATTTGACTTCCCTAACTCCTTCAACACACACATATCACATGCAGAGCACTAAGCCCTTGGTGCTTAATGGAGCCCTCATATGGGTTATTGATCGGGTGGACCACAGCTAGATTAATTTATTCTTCCAATCAAGCTTTAATTAATAGCAGGACACTGGTGAGACCCCATTAAAAGTCGTGGTCATTACTCACAGCAGTATAGAGGGAACCAATAATCAAAACATGGCTTATGCTCCCTCGTTCCATATTTAGGGCTTTGGCCTGTTAAACCTAAGACACCAGATGTTTTGATAATGTATTTAATGCAACAGTGGCAAAATCAAGTTATATAAGTCTTAAAAAGGTAAGCTCGGGGGCACAGATATAAAAAGACAGAAAAGAATAACTGGCTGTAACTCCAATTAAGTATACACAAACATTCAGAAACTGACGAGAAGTATGTGTGTGTGTGTGCGTGTTGAGGGGCTGGAGATAGTTGGAGATAATAGACAGCTAAGAGGCCTAAATGTGAAAGCACTGGAACATTTGCCAGACTGTATTCAGTAGACCATAAATCTCTCATGTTGCTGCCCATGTTTAGAATGATTATGCTAAAAGTGGATATTGGACCTCTCCCTGAAGTTAGTGCCATTAGCAGGCAGGAAGTAAATACTTAGACAGAAAGAGAGAGATAGACAGAGAGAAAGAAGCTCCCTATCACTGAGATGGGGTTTTAGTGTGTGTGTGTATGGCGAGGAAGAAAGAAACAGGATGAGAGCAGGGAGAACTTAACAATTAGCGTTCATAATGAGATCAGGGTTATCAGACCACTCGCTGGTCACGGATGATGAAAAGAACACTAATTCAGTTTGTCTATTCCTCTGTTCCGCTGGCCCACTCGCCTCTTGCTAAGGGATGGGGAGAGCGAAAGAGGAAGGGCGGGGAAATGCCCAGATTAAGAATAACTCTTATCCGACATGTGCTAAATTATCTCCGCAGTGTAATTACATTGCTTACATAGGTCACAATAACTGCGGGACAAAGAGAGCAGAAGTCATCATAGACATCTAATCCCTGCCTCTCTGCAGCTCTGGGTCACGTCCTAGATATTTGACACTGAAATGAACCCATTATTGATAGCCCTTTACATACAAACGGCCAAAATGATATCAACACAGTTTTCTTGTTTCCTGTTTAGTCCCCTTTTCTCCTGCTGCCTATAAATACCACAAAGCCTACCCTGGATGCACCTCAGTGGGAGCTAAATGAGTGTAAACAGCCCTGACTGGGCCAGAGACGAATGAGTGGTACTGCTGAGGGAGGAGGTCAGGAGATGGATGGAGACACAGACAGAGGAGGAGAAGACAGAGGAAGAGACATTCACATACTCCTCTCTATGGAGTTCCTTGTGACAAATGGCTTCAGCCAAGCCCTCCGAGCCTAAAAGAAGACAACACATTCATAAACACAGAAAATACTCATGTGTAGATCGTCTGCAAACACACACATGGGCGATGAGGTAATTCGTTTCTAAACCTTTTTTAAATCCAACGAATGGAGAGGGTATCAGTTGGGTGTATTTTCTGTATCGAGGACTTTTGTTGCCACACCCTCAACACCTAATCCCATTCTCTTCAATAGAGTCTAATCATTAAGACTGATTAGGAGACATCTCAGTGTGAAAGGACCCCAACACAACCCATCTATCACTAACGCACACATGCACACGTGCATGCAGAGGCACACAAACACTCAAACTCTCACACACACACACACACACACAGGCTTCATCCATCACCCCCTGTGGCTGGTCTATCTGAAGCCTCTGTGATTAGTTGTCCTGCCGGACTGAATTATGATGTTAATAAGTCACCATTAGTTCTCAAGTCCACACCCACTCCACACATGTGAGTAAGAGCGCACTTGAGCCCACACATACATACTCACCCCAAACCTTTATCATTCAGCTGAAGCTTCTTCTGGCCTGTGCTTCATAAATACAATAAATGTATATTGAAATAAACCTGTAGACTTTTTTATATTGCTACTTGCACTAGAAAAATCTTTTGTAAATTAAATTAAATCTATTGTAGTTCTCACTATGAAAGTGAAACGGAAGCAGCATTACTCATCATAAGCTTTAAAGGGGTCACATTATGCCCTTTTATGGGTTCATATATTTAATTTATGTGCCTTCTAAAGTACTTTCACAATCGCTAATGTCCGAAAAAATGTGTCTGTTTTCATTTACTGCACCCTCTCCGCTCTGACACTGTCTGCAACGCTCTGTTGTGCCCACACTGCAAGTTCCACGTGGGCCAAGTCTGATCTGATTGGTCGGCCGAACCGCTCTGTCGCAATTGGTCAGTCGCTCGGCGTAGTTCTCGGAAATGTCACGCCCCTTTTACCATATTGGGAATGCAGCGAGAGCAGCAGAAAACTCCGGTAAACAAGCAACAATGGCGGCGGTTTTCAACTTTACCAATCTGACAACGGAGAGGAGGAACAACCACCACAATCGTGAGCATTAGCGCGACGTTTCAGTGTTGCAGGTATTTATTTTGCAGCCTTTTCAGATGTAATATGTGTCTAATTTGTGCTCATCGGGTAGCTTCATTGTTGTGGTGTATGTGTGGAAACTGCAGCTAACTGCCTATAAGCAGAAAACGTGTGCTTGCAGAATACTATAACCGGGATCAGCAACGTAGCCTATGTTACGTTTGTATCAAGTCTTTTTATCATAAAAGTACTCACTGATATTGTGTTGAAAAATACATTAGCCTCTTCCAATTTCACTGACTGGCGCTACCAACATATTTACCTAATCAATATATCTTACGCGTGACTTCACAAAGTTTGGCTTGATTACAATATGATTATTGGCCACAAATGTGTTCTGTACAATACAGTTTTATTGTATTTACATTAGTACTGTACGTTGTTTATTGCAGCGACTCACCTTGTTCTGCATTGTAAATCATCCCCTTGCTGTGATTAAAAGTTAAATGAGCAATTGTAAGTATCAATGACATCATCATGACTGCTATAGTTACTTTAACTACAAAAACCCAGGTAATAATCACGTGTTTTTTTGGATCAATATCTCATGCAATAATGTTTCCTGTTTCCTGTGCTGCGGCATATCGTGGGCGTGCTACAGAAGTTTAGTGGGCGTGCAACATGAGCTGCTGGGCTTGCCACAACGAGCCAATGGGCTTAGATCAGTGATATCACACTGACAAGACGTAACACTGGCAATTTTTTTTTCGAGGGGGGCTAGAACCGAGCGTTACATGCAGCTAATGCTGCAGCTAACAGGAGGACGTAGGAGAAGCCGTGTTTCCGCGGACTTTAAATTTTTGCTCATAGATGTGCCTAAACATGCACAGGATACATGGAAAACACACTAAAGAGCATATAAAACCAGAAAAGGCATAATATGACGCCTTTAATGCTCACAAAATCATTTGTAATATGATTTTATATTCATGTAGACCTTTTTCAAGGGAGACATTTCCACTTGCCCGTGCAGGAAAAGCAAGCAATTACTTGGAGATTACTGTTGTAGTACAATGTAGTCTTGTAGACTTTTATTTATACTTCTTTTGCTATGGCACCTTAAAAAAATCATCAATGGCCATTGTGTGTTAACGGTGAGATACTGTCTGATGAACAGTGATTTACCTATAACATTAAGTAAGCCAAATAAATGTTATAAGTGGTCATGCTTTCAGTTGACCCATGATAACAATTACACTGAGTTTGAATATGTGTTGTGGCCTAGTTTAACTCAGAGCATTAACTAATCACTTGATCGATTTTAATAATGCCCATCTTTTTTTAAAGTTATTTTTGCACATCAACTACCAATCTCACAAGATTTCTTAAGACCAGCAATTACCCAACTCTGCAGACAACATATGTAAAAATAATATGTATAAAAGTACATTACAAGATCAGAGGAAGAACAAATATTAACTTATATTTCGTGCACAACAGACCCCAAGTGAATACAAACAACAGCAATCCTTCTCTCTCTCTGATGCTGTCAGAAACTTGCATGATTTCCAGACCAAATATCAATTGCAAAAAGTCCAACTAACAAAAGCTCTGTATCAAAAATGTTCATGAATATATCACATTAAGAGCCTCACATGACAATGGCGAGGTAGCCAACATCATTTAGACATTCAAAAAAAAACAACAGGATTCTCAATAGATTTGCTGTAAAAACAAAATTAAAAATTGAACAGCGACAAATTCAACATAAAACACAACACTGACAGAGGTTTAGCAACGGCACGGCGGCCAACATGCACCAGAAAGCAAACAAAAGGAAACGTTTGACTTACTACTTAAAGTGGTTCAACATTAGGCTACTCATCGAGGTGCTCCATCTCAGTTTCAGCTTCACAAGTGACCCCTTAAATACATTTATTAGAGTTAAACCAAGAAGTGGGAAACAGTCTAAACTAATTTGAACTCTTTTTTATCTTTGCAGTTTCGTAGCTCACGAATATTGCTCCTGACAAGAGTAGCTTCTTATCTCCTCATCTTATTACATGTGGGAAGCAGCAGAAGATGTTTTACGTTAGCCAAAATATCTATGTTGCTAACAACTCACCCTTTTTAAAATTATGGAACAATATCTCCTCCTTTCCAACTTACTATTGGAAGTTTGGTTTGTGACTTATCATCACATAAGCCTTTTCTTTCCCTCTGTAGTGTGGTTTTGAAAGCTTTTTTCAGTTTATTTATTGAATTTCTAAAAGTGTTAGCTAGCTAGCTTGCCAACCGGGCATCATGCCATACAATAACTGGCATGAACTGGGCAAGACGAACTCACTCTTTTTCTTTCGTGATGACAACCGAAGTTTTCAAGAGGGAAACATCTTAAAACTTACTTAGGAAACTGCACAAGCATCCTGCCAATAACCAAATACGTTAAATAAAAAAACTGTCTATTTTATTCCAGAAAATTACAACAACAACAACAAAAATAATAATAATGGCCTAATTAATTATGCTAGTTGTGATGGTGGTGTTTATTAAAAAGCATGTCCATCATGGTAAACAATTTCTAAGCTTTTTTTTATTTATTTCTTTTAGATCTCATCACTTTCCTATTCATGCAAACAGAACTATCCCATTCTCATGACACCTCACTTAGTTATAACTAGTTATATTTGGTAATAAGGTCAGTATGTTTCAATAGAAGACCTTTCATAACCTTTGGGATGGACTTTGATGATTATCTTTAGACAGTATGCTGTCCAAATCAATAGCATGTTCACCAGAAAATTATTCTAGTCAATACTAGCCATATCTTAGCTCCAACTAAGTCAATATCTGAGAGATATTGGGGGACAAAAACATCAGCAACAGATAGACACAGCCATTAGGGGTTGTAAAATATAAAGGTATGGTCCTTGTCTTAGGGTTTAATAATTCATCAGGATGGGTCAATGGTGACATGTATTATTGTAGTTTGATAAGCTATAGCCCCATGCGAAGATAACCCTTGAGAAAATCGATAGTTAAGGGTAAATTATTATTGATTGCTATTGATTAGCACATATTTTACAAAAGGTTGAACTGATGACAAATAAACGTGTGTCAGTGAGATGTTCAGAATCATGGCTTTCATCAGAATAAATCAATAAAGAATCCTCATATGCCTGCTGATTGATCAAATCCTTAATTATTTAACTGGAGGAAGAAGTAATTGTATAAACTATATTGAGTCATAAAGTTCCAATTTATTAGTATGGAAACAGTGTAGTTGCACATCAATACCTACATATACACATGGGTGGCTTGTATTGCAAATTATAGTTGTTTATTCCAAAAAAAATGATGCAAGTATTTCAAGTCTGTTTCAAATTTGTGTCAGAATTTAGTTATTTAGAGCATCTTTACTTTTTTTTGTTTCAAATGACAGGTACAAGGAGACATTTTGGGCAGATTGCCTTGATAAAGGAAACAGCTACTTAAATTAATTGCACCATATTGCTTGGTAAGTTAAGATTCCTAATCTATTTCGCTTACCCAAACCCAAGGGTCATTACCTACCAGGTGCATGAAAATTATTAACTGACAATATATCCTCTTGTTGGTTAAAGGACGCAGATTCCAGGCAGAGTTTTAGGGAGGCATCTGCTCTTGAGTTGCACCATAATGACTGGCTTATGAAAACTCTATCCTAAAATTTGGCTCTATGTTTGTAGCAGCAGACAATGAGCTGTCTGCCATCTGGGAAACCATCACATCTCTGCTTTCCAACACACACACACGCACGCACGCACACGCACACACACACACTTGAGCATTGGTGGAAATGATGTGAAGAGGTTCTTCAACTGCAACATACTGTGTAAGGCATGTGGCAAACCACAGATCTAGTGTCTCTGGTGCTCATATGTGCCATTAAAAAGAAGACATGGGATGCATTGTTCCTCTTGTCAGGCAGCATGCAACATTTTAAAGTGTCTGCATTTGTGCAGTTTTCTCAACTGACATCAGACAAGCCCATTCTTTTTTCTATCCTTCTATAACCACACGCTCTCTATCACGCGGGAAGTTTCAACTCAGTGGAGCGTGAATATGTTTGAGTTTGAACAAGGTGTTGAAATTTTCCGTGAATCAGCGAAGCCTAGGTGAAAAGGGATTGTCGCTCTAAGGTAAGCTGAGATCACATTATTATGCTTTGATACAGTCTTGGAAGCTTTGGCTGACAAAGTTGTGCGTGCACATATATATCCGTACACACAAAACGGAATATCTATGTATGCATTGTGCAGCTCCAGTACCTCTCCAGCACACAGAACCAGCAGAGGTTAATGTCTGCACTTTAGCTTAGAAATAAAATGGAGAGTACTGCACATTTGTGTGTATGTGTCTGTGCATTCTGTGTGTGGTGGAGAGCTAGCTTGGGTTGGCCATTTTCTCTTCTTCTGTAACTTAATTAAAGAAATATAAAATGGCAGGCCATTAGGGCAAACGCATTCACCAGCCTCTTATTGAGAGATGCTTCTTGAACAATCAAATTCTCCACAAATTGTATGGCACTCCAAATCTAAACTACCACGCGCTCTCTCACACACACACACACACACACACACACACACAAACACTCACACACTCGCACACATACCTACATACATACCCACACCGCTCTAATCTTCCAAATACGACTGTAGCTCAGTGAGGGCTGCAGGAGGAGGAGATGGGTGGCAAAGCGCTTCCTCGGTGATAAAGAAGCACCTCAAACATGGCCGTCTGTTCGCCCTGCCTTCTTATTAAACAGAAAGAAAGAGAAAGAGAAAGAAGGGAGGGCCACCAGAGATTGCAGAAACAGACAAATCTGAACTTCACACTCATTTATCCTAACTCTGGAAGCCTCCATGTTCTCCTCTCTCCTTTTCCTCCCCCTTGTCTTGTGCCCCCATCCCTCTCATCCTCGTCTCCTCCGTCTGAGTTATTAGGGATGAGAGGAAGTCATTCTCGCTGTGTGGTTATTAGTATTGATCTGAGCGCCGTTCAACAGCCGCTTCCTGCTGATTTCCTCACGTTTGCCCTCCCTCCCTTTCTTACTTTATATCCTATAACAGCCCCCCCTCCCCCCCCCCCCCAATCCACCCCTGCCTCCTTCCAAACCCATCCATCTTTAGCTCTCTAGCTGCTTCACTCTGAAGTTTTTAACATAGTGCTTTGTCCGCTGTGTCTGACTGATTTACCGTATATTGTGGCCTTAATACTGCTACACACAAGCACACCAACTGACCACAGAAACAATAAATTCCCATTCAAGCTCAGGCCTGAGTATTTTATTGACCAATAAAGAGCACACACACACACGTCCACTCTACTCCTGCTGTTTGCACAGAAAGCAGTCACTCACACACACACACATCTATAATGTTCTGTCACACATCTATTATTAACGATCACTATTTACCATGGGGACCTTTGACTCTCCTCACACAAAGGAATTTAATACTCTGCCAGGTTTGCTGCTATACTGCGTTTTTTTTTTTTGTTTTTTTTTTTTTGCAGAATTACAATAAACAAAACAATTCAAGCATTGACCGAAAAAAAAAACAATACATCATCTAATTTTGCAGAAGTGTGCGCAGCTCGAATGAAGGCGTACTGGTGCAAAGCTCATGATAAGGTCTCTATAATTAATGAATCATTTAAATAACACAGGTTAAAGCATGTGTATTATTCATAGTCCTTCTCCCTGCACACAGTGTATCCTGTCAATAACACCCCCATGAGGTGCAGAACAAGCATACACACACACACAACTATGCACACATGTGAAGCATGTCAAAACCGCGCACAGATTGGGAATAGATTAACAGCCAGATTAAAAAAGTTCCCAGGGTGCATGTGTGGTTTTGGCGTTATCAGCTTAGCCCCCTTTCGCCTCTGTCAACAGCTGACAGCCGCCTCTCAAGGCTTTACAGCAGATAGGAGTCACTAAACACTATCAATTTCCACCCTGATTCACCACTGTTTAATCATAACTCTTACCTCAACCTGTAGCTGTAACTGTAATCTTGCCACCAATCCAATATATCATTAGCCTTAGCATGCTTAGGTCTATTGGCATGTCCTTCCTCTGTGACCATGTCTATTAGTCTTGGCTAATAGAGCAGCCGTCAGTAATGAAGACACACTACATGGTTCCTAATGGCTGGTGGATGTAAACAAGGTCAAAAATAAAACTGAAACATCACAATGAGATGGAAATGGTAGGAAATGCTGATTACAGACAGTACAATAATATCTCACAGCAGCAGTGGCAAACAAAGCTATTTGTTAAAGGAAAAAGGGGGAAAAGAGGCTTGTTCTCGAGGGAAATCATTGTGCCAGGTATTTTATCTACAGTTCAACTCGGCCTGTCCTCTGTTGTGAAGAGGCCGAGGACACAGCTAGGGAATCTCCCAGGTTGTGTTCTGCTCAGTGTCCACCGTTTTTCAAAAAGTACAACTTATAAATAGAGGCTGCAGGTTTCTGAGGGACAGACGCAAGGACAGTCATTTAAAGAGAAAGCACACAAACACACAAAGAGGAATGTACTGGCAGAGAGGAGTGTCAAAAACAACAAAATATATATAGATAGGAAATATAACAGAAATTTGTAATTTGATGTCAGTAAGACACCTTGTTGAAATATAAATTTAAAGGTAATGCAAGGTTTTTTTTTAGCTAGTTATTAAACAGACTGAAATAATTATTGATGCCTCTTTTTGACCTACCAGAGCAAAAGACAACCAGCATGATGATTCCCTAGTCCTCTATGGTTATTTTTAAGGTCTCAAATCCCTGCTGTAGGGTAGGTATCAGAGAAACTGATTATCTACATGCTGCCAAAATAACCCTTTTTACATTTTCCAGGGCAAACATTTTGGATGAGGGATACACTTGACTGTTTGGAAAAAAAATCGGATGAGGTTTATTTCCTCAGAGCAGCTCTAAGGAGTAATGAGATCAATGAAACTGACATTGTGACACAATAGGAAAAGCTGAATATATGTGAGGAAACTTTAGTGATCAGACCCGATCATGAGGTCATCATTTTAAAGGGGTAGTCTCGCCATATCCGTACAGAATCCTCTCAGTGGATTGAGTGAAGTGTTTGTGCTGTTGAGCAGGACAGCCTCCTTCTCTTTCTGTTGAAACTGCAGGTGAATGTTGCAGAAGGCAGTTGCTTTGAGCTGCCTCTGAAGAGACAGCTGACAGCAGCAAAGAAAGAACACTCTAAAGTTTGGCAGCAACAACCTCGATTGGCTCTAAGAGGTCACTGTAGATTATCACGCATTTCAGTGGAAAGTGTAAACGCCCTCCGCTGATTGAGTTGGAAAAGGAAGAGAGCCAGATAATTGAACTTAATGCTTAGGGTAAGCAGAAAGAGAGTCATCCTGGTTTCACTTTTTGCTGAGCTTCATTAGAGAGTGTGATAATATTAAATGACCAGGGATTGAAGTGAGATTTAAGAGTAGAGATGAGGGTGCTTAGAAGATCAAAACTGCCTCATGGTTCTTTTTGGCAAATTTGTTCCCTTAGCCATAATGTAAGAACTATTAAGATCCTTTAACTCTTACTTTAAGAAAAGCTTACAAGTTTATAAGTTATCAGGAAATGTTAACAAAAATGTTAGAGCATTGATTCTTCAGAGACGGATTCAGAGTTTAACAATTAAGTATGATCTTTTTGGGATAATATAACTGCTGCATTAATATGCATGTTGTAGCTCCTGTACATACTATTGGTTATTTTAATGTGTACAGTCAATCATTATATTGTATATTTTCTGAAAATGCATTTTTCACACTGCTCAAAGTTTGGCAGAGTTGATGGAGCAGGTGCCCCATGTACAGAGACTAGAGTTCTTGTTGCACTGGCCGTTGATTCGACTCCCGGCCGTGGCCATTTGGTGCATGTCATCCCACACTCCCTCGCCCCACATTTCCTGTCTCTCTTCAACTTTCACTGTCAAATAAAGGCAAAAAGGTTCAAATTTAAAATGTATTAAAAGAAGCTCTTTTCAGTTTAGCAGAATTTTCTTAAATCTTTACTTTCTCACATGTGTTCATTGGTGGTTTGCCTTGGCAGCAAATGTTCAAATTCAGCAATATGTAAAGTTCTGAGTGACTTGTTTCACACAAATGTATTTCAGTAAAGAGAACCCCTTTTGCCCTTGAGGTTTAGTTGAGTAGATTTATATAGCTGCATAAAATATGGCAACACAGAAGTAAAGTACAAGAACCTTTAATGTAAACTGAAGTGCAGAACTGGAGTGCATTAATTCCAAATAATGGCACACTCCTTAAGCACAGGACACCTTCTTATCAAGTTGACATAAGAAAAAACGAAAAACATATTATGGGGAAATAAGTAGTAACTCATACACAAATACATACATACAGTTTTTCACTTTGGGGTAAAAATTGATTTTTTTTGTGTGTGTGAAAATTCCACCTTGAAAAATAATGTTTTGCAATTCATGTCTTGTGACAGTCATCACATTTATTTTTTTCATTAAATGGTGCACATTTGATTAGTATTAAGTACATACTAACTAAGAACATAAAAACCCTTTTCAACAACAAAGCAGAGTTAGAAAATGCACAAACATGTTCACATACACACACACACAAACTCTATTCAGACACAAGCACCCACTTATCAAGGTCTAACAGGCTGCTATATTTAGTAAATGTCAACTGCACCACAGAATCCTAAAAAAAAAATTCAGCTGTAAACTTCTGTGTGTGATAAAGGAGTGTAACGCCTTACAGTAGCTATACGCTCTGGGTTGATGACAAACCCGTACAACAGCCTCTTGTGTTCACGGCAGACTACCAGAGCAAAATGCTGAGTTACTTATCTTATCTCATTTGTACCTGTTCACTCTCTCTCTGCCTCTGTCTCGCCCCCTCCCTGTGAACATGAATGATATTCAGTCGCACCGACTCGCACACTAATCCGTCCTGGATATTAATTACAGTCTCCATTAGCATTTAATAAATACTTCCCAGGTGGGCTTGCTGCTGAGTGAACTGAGAGCCTTATCAAATATTAGGCCTTTAATTGGCCTTTCACTCCAATGAATGGCTTTTTAATTAGCGTGCAGTTATCATCCCTGCGCCAACCACAGGGCCTGGCTGATCGGCCCTCGCAGATGTGTCGGTTCTGCTGACTGAGGGCATCTTAATGACCTGAGGTAGGCCACTCGTTGCATAATACTCCATTCCCTCAGCCAAGGGAGGAACAGTGCAATCTGTGGGTAGCAGGCCACAGCCAGACACTAAGTGATTGTCTGGTTACAGCATGGAGATCTATGGGGAGGGCAGGGATGTAGTTTTATAGTAAGATCATATAAGTGTGGATGCTGGTGTGGGGAAAAACATACACAAGTAGCTAAGATAGTCTTGGACCAATTGACTTTCAGTTTCTTATTTACTTCCACATTCGGAAGCACAACTGTTGCATGCACATTATTTTTAAATCAGGGACCCATCTTGGACTGATTTTAAACGCTAAGCTCAAAATAAAGACAAACACTCACAAGGACTACAGCCCAGTCAACCTAACCGACAAGCACCGGGGGAAGAACTTTTACAAACATGTGAAGCACAAGAAAACTGAAAGTAGGCCCATAATATTCCAACTTTTTTCCTCCTATGTGGTTTCTTTAGTCATGAGTCAAATCTGTATTCATAGATATTTACAAGAGTTTCTAAATGTTATGTATACATTGATTGTGTTTGTAACCTTGAGAGGTGATAATTGAGTCACTATCATAAGGACTGACTTGTATTTCCATCAAATTAGCTTCAGGATGTCGGCTTATAAATGACCAAATGTTGTCTTCACTGTGTTTTTTTTTTACAAAACAGATGTCTGAAGATTGAATATGTGCAAGCAACCTAAGGTGGGATTACGTCTTGGTTTTCAAAGTTGATACCCATCTAAAGCAACTTTATTGCTTTTTTAAAATTGTTTCAGCCATTCTGAGAGACTCCTCAAATTTATTTTCACAAAAATGTCTTCATCTGTATCAGCCTCATTGAAAACCAATGTTGCTCAAGCTATGACAGAATTTCAAGACCTATTTGGAGACAATGACGAATAAAAACTCCAACATATTTGATTTAAAATAATAAATAGCACAATTCCTTTCAATTTCAATACACCTTCATTTTTTGAGGCTTTCACACTTTCCCCCCCCCCCCCAAGTGACTCAGTGGGGAGACTCCCTCCTGCTGGGGATGTTGGATGTGAGGCAACACTCAAATGTGAATCACTGCCATATCCGGGCTACCACCAATTATTATACACACACACAAACACACACACACACTCATAGATACCCGGGCAGAAATGCGTCTAATTTGTAGAGGAAACACAGCAGGAGACAATGACGGCTGTCACTAACACTATAAATCGCAGAGACATGGACACCACATCGGAGCACGGGATGATAACACCATCACGTTCACAAATTAGAACAAACACATACACTCTCAAACTCATACTCACACATACGTAATCCACTCAAATTCTCATGGCTCTCCTCTCTCTCTTACTGAGCTTTAATTAGCTTTGTAAGGCAGGATGTGTTTAAAAACATTTAAAAAAAACAAGCATACCCAGCACACCACACATCCAGTGGTTTTCTTTAAACCGGCTAATGGCTTTGTTATGATGCAGTTATTGCAACAGAGAGGAGCATCTGCAGGTAATTGTTATAGATGGACAGATGACTTTGGTTGGTTGTATATTTTTTATGATGCCAAAGTCACTTAAAGCATTAAGGTCACAAATGGAACTGTGTCCTGTAATAATCAGATCAGTGCAACGTGTGGAATAACAAGCATTATGGATCATTTAAGTCTGGAAATTTTGGTTTTCACTTTCAAATTGTTTCTTTCAACAATTTTCTTTTTCCAAATGTTTCTCTACTACTCCAACATAAAATTTAAAAATTAAAAGAACTCTTTCAGTGATGCCCCTTTCCCCCATTTTTTTTTTTAAATAGTACTACCAATTTAAATACGTATGTGATGTGGATGAGTGTTTAATGTATGCAGTGCACATCCTTTTGTCTAAGAGTAAAAGGAAAAAATTGAGTTATCTGCTTTCAACCACATAACACTAATCACAGGACACTTAAAAGCATGCTGAAATTTACAACTTGGAACACTTGAGTATTTCCTCATATTTCAAGTGCTGTTGAGCTTTTCAATACAGGGCACAGGCAGGTAACAGCACATTCCCACAACTGGATGAATGTGTGCTACAGAGTAACTGCTGATCAGGAGCAAGTGCATCTGCAAACCTCTTACTACCACTGAATGAGCACTTGTAACATCGCCAGGTCTTGTGGTGTTGTGTCTATTTGTTGCAGTACAAGGAATTATGTCATTGAAACTGTGGGCAAACTATGCTATGAAAATATTGTTTATGATCCTTATTACAGATAAGAACATTAAAAAATAAAGTAACCTAGCCTTCTAAAATAGCATTAGAAGTGTTAAATGCACATCAGCCGAGCAGAATAAGCAACATGGATGCATAGGTTCATGTTTTATGTACAGTGGATGAAATCCATCGGAATTAATCTGGTGTCACATCTCCAAATGAAATCCAGAATGAGTTTCAGAGAAAATAGAGAAATATTAGTAGTGGAAAGATATTCTAGCTCTGTTTTCTCTGTAAGTGTGAACCAGCCCAGTCTTGTTAGATTGTCGATGTTCCTGTAAATCCACCAGGACCCCAAATGCATTAGCAGGTGTTAGCTGATGTTCCATCAGTGTCACAGAGGGTAACGGTGGCCCTTACTTGGATCAATATGTAAGGTGTGATGTCCTTAAAAAAACATTACACATTCACTCCAGCTCTTACACAGAGGTCATTGAGTTTAGGACAGTCCAGAACAACCCCCCAAAAGCCAGCAGAGCGAAGGTCCATTTTTGAAGCTGGCTTTCTCCCCCCCCCCCCCACCTTTTTTTTTTGTGGAGCTCAGAAAACCTGGCTCGGCCTCATTTGCCAGAGGGATCTTGGGTCGACTCAGGTCCAAAAACAGAGATTTTGTTGGGTTGGGGAGGTCTGAGCTTAATGGATGAAATTGTACAAAAGGTATGCTTAAATGGAAAGCCACATGAGCGAGCCAAAGAAATCATTCACATGATAAGAGCTCCCTCTAGAGGCCAACTGGCACTGCAGTAGAAAAACACATCAGCTTTGCCATCTTCTCTCTTTCCTTTACTAATAATTTGATGTCATGATGAAGATTTGCTGGAGTCAGAGGATTTGGTTTGTTGACATGCATCTTAGGGGTCTAAAAGTTTAGGGGTTCAGATTGTTTGGCCTCTTCGGTTCAATTTGAGATTTGTGATATTGTGTTTTTTCTTTTTATGATTTGATACTGATATGCATAGTCAGATATGTCATTCTGACTTCAAAAGCCCATCTTTTTATTCAGCGACTTCAGCTGTAATGATCCACAGTCTCCTTCTTAGCTAACAACCACAAAAACACACACTCACACACACACACACTTTTCCTCCTATATTTTTTTTCCCTTGGCTTTGAAGCTTCTTAAAACATGCCTGCTCAGTCAGTCAGACTCACAGTGTTTTCCATTCATTAGACTTAAAGGAGGGGAAATGCCTTTGTGTTTGCCATTCTTCAGTATCCTCCTTTAAAGTATAGGAGTGCAGAGGCATACACACACATGCACACACACTTAAATTATTTACACTTCTATCAGCGTTAATGGACCCGTCAATTACATTACAGGCTCGACCTATAAGTCCTCCGCAAACTGTCCTCTTCCCATAATGAACAACAGCTTCATGTATAATAAATCTGAGAGAATTTATATGACATACTGGATGATAACGTATGACCATCCTGTTCTTGTACATATATATAGCAGAATATATAATAAATGTATAAACATATTTTTTTCTCTAAAAGAAAGGATACAATGATTTCAAATTCCATAACATATATGCTCAATACTGAGCCTGACTGAAATCTATTTTTCTGCTGTTCTGCTGATCTTTTTACTCAACATATCCATCTACAGTATGTGTCCACTCAACTATGAATTGCCACCTTCTTTAGCCTCCTGTTTCACTGTCTTCCTGGTGTCATCTCACTGTTCCCCCCTCTCTCTCCTTTCTGCTGTCCTCCTCCCCTGATCGCTCCTCTCTCGCTCTGGTCTTTCATATATAATGCATGTTAAACAAACAGACATGTCAGAGTCACTCAAATGCATGGCTGTCCCCTCGCCTCTGCTTCATCCACCCACACAGGGGGCGGGGTCACATCTCCAAGGCCCCTGTGTGCATCCCTGGCCAGGTTCAACTAAAGCAAACACAAAGTGTACATTCTTTGCACTTATACCAGAGGCTATCTTAAGGTGTAACATAATTAATCTCATAAAGGTAAACTGGTTCTGAGAAAGGAGCTTTTTTTTGTGTTTATTTCCAGCCGTGTGAATTTTACATTTCAAGTGAAATGTTGTAACTGTGGACATTGCTATTTGTAGAATATGCAAATTTAAAAAAAGAAGATTTTTGTTTCTTTATCAAGGATTTTACCACAGCTTGTAAGAAATTCTGTTTATGTGCATGTTTTTCTTTGCATTAACACAAGGACTTGTGTTGTGAAAACGTGTAGGGCAATGTTTGATCCAGACACACTTGATTTTCTCCCTTGGAGTACTCAAATGTGTTAGTAAGAGTGATTGTAATTGTCTGTTACTTTACATGTAAATATAATTGATCTGTTAAGGCATGCAGGGGATAAGCTGCTGTAATTGCTAAGTCTTCTACACACACACACACACACACACACACACACACACACATACTTGCACACTCATCTACAAAATCCCAATTTTCCAGGTGCAGAGGTCTGTAGAATGACGCCAGAGCCACTCATAAGGAAAGTGCATTATTCTCCATCAGCTCTTACACCATGCAGCACTAGCACGCACATACAGATGGAGTTTACCACTTGACAGAGAGCGCGATGGGGCCTGAAAGCACGAGAGTATGAGTGGGATTGTGCTCATTCAGCAGCAAAGTCAGTTCATTTTCATATTGCATACAGAGTATGCTCCACTTGTTTTGCAGTGATATAATGCAAAATGACCAAGTGCACATTTCACAGGCACATTACACAGTGTTTGGAGTTGAAAGCTTCCAGAGTGTCAACATTTGTATATTTACTGAGATCAGTAGCTCCCTGCATTTCAGCTTAGTGCAAGTCTTCATAATGTTACTTCTTAAGACCTACTCTCAACATAATGCAAATTTATAGCAAAGTAACGTCGTTAGAAGTACATAAAAGAGGATGGATTGCACATTTCTCTCCTCTCACCTGGGTGACGAATGAATAATAAGACTAAATGATGCCTCTCCGTTCTTTTTCCACCCACTGTAGGCAGAGAAAACAGCATTTGTCCAGACAGTTTATACACACAGTGACTCAGTGTGTATACTGTGTGTGGATGAAATGGGCTCCAGAGGCTTTCCCTCTTGCAAAAAGCAAATATCAGTCCAAGAATAAGGTATTGATTTGTCATTTCCCAGAGTGGAGCAGAGTAAACAGGCTAAGCAGACTTGCGACCGCTGCTCCCTGATTATTGTGGTCCGGTAACAGTCAGGGGCCTTTCTCTGAAATGATACAACAACCTAATATGTGCTTATATCCTACATCCTCCACACTGCCATCCAATTAACACACACACACACATACACACACACACACACACACACACACACACACACACACACACACACAATGACCTACACGTGATCTGCTTGGTATTCATGCAGTGAATAACAACAACAAAAACAGTGAGTGTTTGACTCCTTGTGGAGGAACTCCAGTTCATTTCAGTCAAACAGTGATACACATTCTTTTAGTCTCTTATTCGTCTTTTATAGATAGAAGAATAACAGAGTAGAATAAACAGCAAACACAATTCAAGATAACCTACATAGTGTAGAGAATATTAAAGACCGTCTGAACCTGCTGGGTTCACTAATTACCACTTCATGAAAAGCAGGATTTCTGTCAGTCATCGTCACTGTCTGTGGAAGTTCAACTTAACGGCTCCTCACAGAAATGTACAGTCAACACCGAAAACTGCCAGGAATTGCCGCAGATTGGCAGTATCAAGGTGAGATTCTGCTGTACAGTTGTTGCACGGAGCATGGTCTGACATATTGTTAGTCAGTGTGACATTTGTCATCAGTGACTGTATTATTTGACACATATATAAATGTACTAATGCAAGTGTTTTTAAAATACTACATTTGAGGAATCAATGAAAGAAATATGTAGGCTATTGCTATTGTGTCAACACCACACAGCAGCACTAACTGTAGTTCTCTAGTTCTGTTAGTATACTCTAAAAGTAAAGTAAAAAAAAAAGTAAAAATTAATTAAACAGGTGGTGTTTATTGCATCCTTAATTCAATTATCAAATTCACATACCTCTAATAAAGTTTTAATAAATAGGGTCAGGAACATAGACCACGCCTCAAACACAAACCCGTTTCATACGTATTTAAGCACGCCTTAATCACTCCTATTCCTCCGACGCTGATTTCACATAAACCCCTCCTTGTTTCATCAATTCTCTCTAAATACAGGAACCACAGGGGCCCAGAAAGACAGCAACGAAGAGACGGCTCCCCCACCCAGAGTCTTGACCCCTCTGGTTTCGTCACGTCGCACATCGGCAGACACAAGTCCATCATCCTTCTTCCATTCCATTTATTTTTATTTGTGTTTCTATTTTTATTTCTATTTTTATTTATCTTATCTATTCTGTTTAATGTGTATTTGAGCTTTCTTGTCTGTGCTGCTGTAACGCCCGAATTTCCCCTCTGGGGATCAATAAAGTACTATCCTAGGGATCAATAAAGTACTATCCTATCCTATCCCATACACCTGACACTTATCTTCATCCGTTCATTCCTCTACTCTTACCCCTCCCCCCCACCATATCTCTTGACCCTTACTTTCATCACTTCATCTCTCGAACATTACCTCCATCTCTTCAACCCTCAACTCTTACCCCCCTACCTTCATCCCTTAACCCTTACATTCACCCCTTCATCCGACAGCAGACACAATGTACACAAACAACAAATGTGCTGTAAAAATGGACAAAGGAAACCACAGACTTCATCTCCTAGAATGGGAAGTCCAACCCTCTTTAACATTTACATCAATGAATTGGCAAAGGCATTAGAAGAGTCTGCAGCACCAGACATCATCCTGTTAGACACTATATACCGTTTGCAGATGACCTGGGGCTCCTCCGACCAAGGAAGGGCTACAACAGCAACCTGGAACTTCTGCAAAGTTTCTCCTAGACCTGAGCTCTGACAGTCAACCTAACCAAAACTAAAATGATGTTATTTAAAAAATGTTTTAAAAAGAGCCTCCAACACCACAAAATTAAATTCTTAATTCTTAAGTTAATTCTTAAGTAACATCAAATCAGACATCCCAATTCAAATATGGCTTAAAATATTCAGTTATAGAACCCATTTCTCTTTATGATTACAGGGTCTGGGGTCCTCTCGCAAACCAATATTTTTTTTTAAAATGGGAAAAACATCAAATTGAGACGCTGCATGCAGAATTCTGTAAATACATCTTCCATGTCCAACAGAAAACATTAAATAATACACGCAGAGCAGAATTAGGACGATATTCTTTACTTATCAAAATTCAAAAGAGAGCTTTTAAATTGTATTACCATTTTAAAGAAAGTGACCTTGACACGCTCCATAACAAAGCCCTGACCTCCAAACAGATAACAGAGAGCTGCCCCCTCAGACAGCTGGTTCTGGAAAGAATTAACCAAAAAAACAGAGCAAATTAGAATGTTATCTACCCCTAAATAGCTCCTGACTGATCCAAAAAGAAGGAAATGTTTGATGATTTAAAGACTCAGTGAGCACGGCCTCGCCATCGAGAGAGAGGACGCCACAGACAGACCTGGCTTCCTTTTTTTATGATAAATTTTTTATTTAGAAATGTACAAAGATATTACATCATATATTACAACTGTTTTCCCCTTTACAGACCATAGAGCTGTAAATATACTGAAACAATTAACATTGTTTTTATATTTTTGTTTTGTATTTTATATTTTTGTACGTTATCTGTAGTCATCTGTATATATTAAAAGAGCAAAGTTAAGTTTTCAACTTATATTTCTAAGTTAAACTCAACATGTTTTTATGTTTATACACTTTGTAATACTGCAATCCTGAACAGCTATTAAAGTTATTTCTATATTGATTTTTTGTTATTCTGTTAACTTTATTTTGTGTTTTCTTTTCATTCTTTCTTCTGCAATGTTAAAGTAGATTTCCCATGCCAATTAAGCCCTTTTGAACTGAATTGAATTTATTTTTTATTGTCTGTTTCCGTATACTACAAGGCTACTGCATTTGTTTTGTTCAATTAGCTTTTCAAAGCACTTAATCCATCACTTTAGTGCTGCATCAGGGGATTTCCCCCCCACAGATGTATAAAGTCACTTTTTCTCCAATACACTCTCAAAATGCTTTCATTGGTGTGTGCTATCAGTTCTTCATTCCACCAGATGTCACCAAATACATTCGGCCATGTCAGACTCCTGCAGTTCAATCTTCCATCCACTGGATGGAAGCACACAAGTAGAGTGTAGGTGGGTCAAGTATTTTAAGGTCATCCGGGTGCTTCAGACGATAGTTCGTGGAAAATACACAAGGAAGAGAAAGCAGCGGGAAGTAGAAGTAAACAGTAAACAGAGGAAGTGTTTTCCTCCTGCTCGCTCAACGCAGTTTTTTGTCAAGTCGTACTTTGTCCGTCGAGCTGTAACAATAAAATGGTGAGACCTTTATGTGAACATTTCGAACAAAAAGCCATGCCTTGTGTACGAGTGTAGGGCTCACCTAATGATATTCAAACTTTCACTTTCACATATTAAAATGTGCAATATACATACACCTGTAAATAATATATGTTGTTATTCTTAGACGTTTAATAATTCTGAAGGTTGTTTATTGTTATTTAAGTAGCACCAGTACTGCCTACAATGGTCTGTGAAATGTCACCTTCTCTGAATATAAAAATATGATGGCTTGGTATCTTTTTTTACATCAGAAATGTCTATGACAGTAAATGTTTCACTGCTTGATGAAGCACACCATGTACTTGTGAAATCATTTAAATGAACAGTAACTGATTTGTAGGCTTCTTCTGATGTGATGCTTTCATTAAAAAAAAGAATTGATCCCTTTATTTCCTCAGGAGATGATTTAGGGGACATTCAGTCATGGCTGACAATCCAGCAGCAGAAATCCAGCTACTTAAAAGCCAGAAGGTTAAGCTAATAGATATTCTAAGTGGGGATGCAGACTTTGTCCTGCAGCATGCAGACTCCCGTTGTCTGCTGTCTCCTACCGGCTACCAGCAGGTGAAAGCCTGCCGTGTTCCTTGTGAGAAGGTGACAGAGCTGCTGGATCATATTATCCTAAGAGGACCTGAAGCTGTACGGGGTCTGCTGAAACTACTGAATGAGCCGGCACTACAGGAAACCTTTCCAATGCTAAGCTTTACTAAAGATCTGCATGTCGACACGCTGTCTTCTGGTAGGAAAAAAGTGTCCTTCATATTTTCATGATCTATATTTGAAATAATGTAAGGATTGATAACACGCTTTCTCTATCTAAAAGGAATTCAAGAAACATCAAGAAAAAGAAAACCAGCTCCTGATTTAGAAGACTCTGTTCCATCCAAACAGATCAGCAACAACGGTTGGTCACACTACCAATAAGGCTATTCCCCTTAAAACACAGTAGAGACCATCACTTACTTTTATATTCACTTGTCTTATTGTACAGGCTCCAGCTTAGTAAAGGAGAAGCAGCTGCTGATCGTGGCACGCGCAATTGGCAAATCTTGGAGGGAGATTGGCAGATTGGCGCTGGACATCCCCTGTGTGAAGCTGGAACAGATAGAAGAGGACCACTCGCTGCATGTAGAGAGAGTGATCGCCATGCTGCGTCACTGGAGAAACAGTCAAAGGAACAAAGCCACAGCTTCTCACCTGCACTCTCTGCTCAGTCAGGAAGACGTTGGTCTGCCCCCTGAGAACATTGACTTCCTTTTGGAGAATGACTGAGGCCCTCACTTTGTTTTAGGAAAAAGGTTTTATTTCTCTGAAATGTGTGTTTCTTTTATAGTTGTTTCTTTTATATCAGGGGAAAACTGTTGGAAGACTTTCTCACAGTAACCCTTTAGCAAGAGGCCTCTTGCTCATGGACAATTACAATACTTATCGTAAAACTGCTTATCAATGATTATGCAACTTTTATTATGAAAAACAAAAAAATGATTTTATTTTGTAAAAAAAAAAAAAAAAAAAAGTGTTTCTATAGATTGTGTCTGAAGCACAATCAAAAGAAACTAGGTCGTGGGATTTGGAGGATAAATCTTTCTTAAAATGTGTGTATGTACTGTAGAGTACATACACTCAACATTGTAGAAATGTTCACCTTGTGGCATATTAAGATATATTTTTTTAATGGCAAGTTTTCTTTATCTGAAGGTCAAATGGTTGAAAGTGTTGTTTTATATGCTGTAGCCTACAGATTGTGAAACACCTAGAGGCAAATTAACAATTTGTTAAATGTAATAAAATGACTTAGCAACAGTTCTAATAATACAATAACATGTTCCCCATTGATCATCTTTTTGGGATGACATCAACTAGACCAGTATGATGTGCTGTAAGTCATGAGTTGTCTCCTGACTTCTATACACTGAATAAATTCTGCACACCATCAGCTTTCTCTAGTTATCTTCCCTAAAGTATGCCAACCATTACAAGTTAATCAATACTCGAAAAATTAAACAAGGTTTAAACCAGGCTGACTTTTTGTTCAAGAAAAATTCAAATTGGAAAAGACAACATTTAGTAACTGTGTGATTGTTATTGTAATTCATATACCAGTTATTACTTTATTCTCTAATTTTCTCCATTTCCCCATTATTCTTCCTCATCTCAGATAGCCTAGTATAAATGGAGAAAGTATAAATGTTGACTCTCTTCCACTCTATCTTGTTGGCTTTTTTTTTTTTAGCCATCCTTTGCTTCCAGCCTGGTCAGTATTTGAGAAAAGTTGTGCAAATGTTTCCATTCCCCTGTTTATACTGTGTGATATCAATCATTAAATAACGGATGTTATCTCAATACACTTTACAAAACAAGCCTTACTGATTGTTGCAGTATTTTTATTCTTGTCTGTAACTTTTGACTTTTTAAAGTGTCTTGTGAGTTTCAACTTTTAAAAAAAATAAATTCTATTAGAAATTGATCGGCCGTAGCGTCTAGATGAGCACTCAGATGTCCAACTCTTTATGTTTGATCAGACCTATTAATAGTCTTAATAAAGTCGTTCATTGATTCCTGTTCTATTCAGTACAGCCATGCAGCCATTATTCCCTCACATTTATGGCCGCTAATGTGAATCGCTTTGCTTCAGTCACATGACAGTGCTTCTGACCAATCCCCGTGCTCCGTTGTTAGCACATCCGGTGCCGTTTCCTGTCAGTGTTTGTAAACTGAGAAAATTGGAAGTGCGACAAGCAATAATAACCTACATAACTCTTAAAATTGAAAGGTAAGCATGCGGTTTTATGGAACTTCTCGCTCGAAGCCCCTTTAATGTTTTACAATCTGCTACGCGACTCTTTCTAACAGCTCTATCCGACGAAGAAGGTGTGATTTAGTGGTCGGCGCGGAGTCCGCACGCCCTGGCTGTTGTTGTGTTGTCTGGGGAGGGGGCTGGGGGTCCACTCAGACCAGAGTTGTCCCAAAACCCCAACTACTGGCTAGGTAGCATCCTAGCTAATCCAGTTTAACAGAAACACACACTTTTACGCTACTTCCCACGCACTGCACTCAACATTTGAAGCAGACACACAACATGTATTTCTAAATCGCTCTTGTTATAATCCGGCAAAATTAAAAATCCACTTTTGCTAAAAGGGGAAACCTTTTAATGATAACTCGCTAGCTCGCTCGTTAGCTAGTGCTGAAATTAATCTTTAAATCCACGAGAATATCATTCTAGTTTTTGAAACATAAAAAACACTAATGCCGAAAAATCAGACAGACTCACGAACCAAATTGATTGAATAAACCAAATTGTGTTTTTCTAAATGTCAAGGGAATGCAGTGTTGAGTTGCTATAATGCATGCATGGCTATATCATAGCTCACACCATAGGTAATAGCTTTGATTACAGCTTTACTTGCAAACTTTAAAAACATTTTAAAAGGTAAGTCCTGTATTAATATCTAACCTTACATTAAAGTAAGTTCTGTTTTGCAAATATATTGCATCCTAACTTTAAGCCAACACAACTTCTTAACCAAGTCACATTGAGCATTAAAGGTTGCTGAGCCAAGCATTGACTCTAATAACTACATTACTCATTTCAATAGGTATAAACTGGTCAAGAAGTAGGTGAATCTTTTTTCAAATATTTTGCTTGTGAAATCACTTAAAGGACATCTCCCTTTTCAGAATTAAAAAAAAAAAAAGGCTTTACAAGTTATTTAAAATAAATGTGTTCATATCGCACTATATCTTTGTATTTCCAGGTTACGTTTTAGTCATTCAGTGCTTTGCAAATATTCATTGCATCTGTAGCATCCATGCCAAATATCATTGCCTGAAATGCAGTTCACTAAATGACTGGCTTCTGCAAAGTTTTATACTGCAACGATTAATCAGTTCGTTGTTCTAATGAAATTATATAAGGCGAATAAAAACCTTTTTATCAGGTGATCAAATTTCAAATAAGAGGCCTATTACAATTTAATAACTTCATACATTTCAGTTTTACCCCATGCATGACGTATTTGTTGATTTAATGGATCATACTTCACATTTTTTTTCTCCATATGGACTGTATTAATTTCGTTTTTCCACTGGACGTTGTTACCATGCTCCATTTGACTGTTGTTGTTTGTCTTTAGTCCACCATGGAAACATGGCATGCACCAAACCATTGGGGCTTTCTTGCCTGAATTACTGCAGCGACTCATGCTGGAACTAAATTCCTGGTCACACATCCAGATTTGGTGACTTGTGAAATCCAAATATATTGGATGTTTTTCCAGCTCCTGAATCCAGCATGTAAAAAAAATGATTGGCCTTACGTTATCATACCTCTTCTTTCAGGCTTTGGCCCCTGATGATTTGGGTGGGTGGGGTCTCTTCTGTTACCCCCGATCCTGAGTGAAGCCCCCACTGTTCCCCCAAACACACACGCATTCAAACCACCACGATGACAAACCATTCCAACAGGGACCATATGAAATGGGTCAGTGGAAGTCTCTTTATCATCAGAATCACCATCATCCGGGTGCCATTGTATTTTTCTTTTGACCCAATTACTCCCTGTTCTCCCCCTGACTTCTTTTCTCTGTGAGGAGTCCCGCAGTTTCCCTCGTTCTGCTCTGACATGTTGTCTGTATTTTCAGGCTGGGCTGCTGGGCTGTGAGGCGGTGCTATCCAGTATGGCTCTGATGCAAGCCAACAACATCCCAGGACAGAAGAGGATGATGTCAACTTTGGGTCAAGGGCACAGGGCCAGTCCAGAGAGCCACCAAACTCACTCGCAGCACAGCAACAACCACCATGGACACCAGGGTCACCATGGACAAGCCCACCACAGCCACATGGGTCACCCGTCAGCAGGGAGCTGTCCACCTCTGGTAAGAGAGAAAATATGGCTCACAAACGTGCTCAAGCTGTGATTTTATTATAACTTTGCTTTCATGGAGATAATCTCTATTTAATAATAATAATTTATACTTTATTGATGCCGCGAGGGGGAATTAGTTTTTTACACTACGTCTAGTGAACATGCTACACAAACATAGGCCGAAATACACACACATGTACCTATGGACATGCACTAATGGAGAGGTCTCAGGGGGGGGGTTAGGTGCCTTGCTCAATGGCACCTCGGCAGTGCTCAGGAAGTGGACTGGCACCTCTCCAGCTACCAGACCAATTTCCGGACTTGGTCCGTGCCGGGACTTGAACGGGCGATTTCCAACCCAAGTACCTACAGACTGAGCTACTGCCACCCGAATATTTACACATTCTACAAAGAAGTAGCTGTATCGGTCAATTACGTAACAGCAGACTTTGGTGTATACATGTAAAACAGTGAGTGTGGTCAACAATTAACAGGCAAAACCTTATTTTGTTCTAATGATGTACCAGTTACCATCGACGATATTCTTATGATGGTTTATCTGTCTCTGCATAAAAGTGAAGATCCATTATAGAACAAACATTTAAACTTGAGCCACAGATCTGCTGCACACTGTGGCGAAAACCAATCAGCGTTTAGATTCCCTGACTACCTTAAACGCATCAGTAATGATTTTTCTATTGAATCTTTGATCATAGATCATTTGATCTGCTTTCTATTTGACTGTTTTAGAAACCATTTCTTCGATGTTAATTTGCTGCTTACACATTTTAAACTGGGGATTCAGTGAAGTGTTGACATGTGAATGTGATAATTTATGGAACGCAATCTAGCATATTTCACCATTCAATGCTGAGTAGCTTGGTCTGTGGTAAACCATGTGCTGCATTGCATTTCTACCTACTTTCACCTACTACCCTTCTTCTCCCAAAAGCTGATCCGAAAAGACGGGGATTATCACACATCAAGAATGATGGATGGGAAGGACATGCAGGCAAACCAGAATATGCAACCCAAGAAGAAGCACAAAAAATCAGGGTCATCCAACAAAGTCAAAGAGAAAGTGGAGGTAAGGATTTTCTTTAAAAGCTGCATTTATAAGTGCAAAAGTTTGTCTCTTGGTAAATCTAATTTGAGCTCCTTTGTTATTGTTGTTGACAGCTTATACTTCCACCACTGGACATGGATGATGACAGTTCCTTGAAAGTTCAGAAGAACTTCATCTGTGACCACTGCTATGGAGCTTTCCGGAGTAGCTACCACCTCAAGCGACATATACTTACACATACAGGTGAGTGCTTACAGCTCATGTCTTTACTTCACTGTGACTTCACTGTTTCTCTTTTTAATGCAGTAGTAAGACACGGGCAACAGAGTGGTACAAAAAGTTATGAGGCAACTATTCAGCCGATGAACGTCTGTGAGCATCCTACCTTATGAAATGGCATCTAATGCTAATCTAATTATTACAAAACCAAAACCCAGACTGTGTTTATAATTGTTTAACGTCTGTGTTATTAAATTATTTGTATTTAATTACTTATCCTGTCATCTATATCATCATACAGTGACATCATCATTATGTGAATGTTGGTTATGTCTTTGTCCCTTTACCATAATTTTGCTCTTGATAGCTGTCCCAAAAAAAGAGAATAAACTACATTACACCATTTTAAAATGATCTTGCTTTCAGTGAAATATGCAGATAAATGCTGATAAATGGTTCTCCTGCTGTTTTTCACAGGAGAAAAGCCGTATGCCTGCGATGCCTGTGATATGCGTTTCATTCAGCGTTACCACCTGGACAGACACAAGAGGGTGCACAGCGGAGAGAAGCCGTACCAGTGTGATCGCTGTCATCAGGTTAGTGTTATCAAATGATCAAATAGGCCATACGAATTTCACCTTCTTTCCTGCACACACCTAGAAAAACTCTGTCTAAAAATCTGTCTTTCCCTGGCTGCAGAACTTCTCACGGACAGACAGACTGCTGAGACACCGGCGGCTGTGTACTGTCGGGATGACTAAAGAGGAGAGCCAGTACTCACAGGATGCATCTGCCCATCCAGCTTCCTGGAGTCCCCTACAGCCCTCCAACAACCGTTTGACTGTCTGACCCTCGGCTTCCTATAGAGACCCTTCAGACAGAAGCATTGGAGCTCAACAGTAGCGTACCCTGAAAACCACCTAGCTTTAAAACCATTTTAGTTTGCTCTCGCCAGTTCATTCACAGAGCTGGATATTGGATTTTTGTATTTTTCTACTGTTACGTGAATCCCACTGGCAAACGGAGGAGGACTACTTTGCGATCATGGACAACAGATCATGATATTATGGCAATATCTAAATGTAAGAGGCACACTTCTTTCATCTGAAGGTGGCAGGTATTGGATGTTTGCTGCCAAGGGATTTACAAGGATTTTTGACCGCATTGACTTTCAATGTATCCCTCATAGGTGTTCTGTTGACCTGCACCGCTCTGCTACTATGGAAAGTTCACTAAAGGACAAACATACGGAAGTGTTTAGCTTTTTATTTCAAGTACTACTGATGGTATCTTCGTTACGATACTACTCATCATGTACCCAGCTGTTTATAAGCTGAAGATCACAGCAGACTTGTGGTCCAAGCTGACTTAAGGAAGTCACTTTCAACCCATTCAGTTCTGAAGGCGTTGAGTTTTAGAAAACAACTGAAAACTGATTTTAGAATGAAATGCAAACTAATAATACATTTTCCCCAGCTCATATGTCTTAAATGGATCTGAAGTAATCTCCTACGATTATTTCAAAGAACACTAAAGGCTAACTAGATTTTCCTGAGATGTTACATTTTAGACTTTGTTGCATTAGTTATGTTGTGTAGCGACGGCTTGCTCACTCACGGTTCCATCTACTTTTGAAGAGAAGGTAACACTGTTGGAATACAATAGGAGGCTGACACGTTTCTGTTCTGTACCGCAGATTTAATGACGCTCTTGAACAACTCAGTGGGCTTTTTCATTACGTTCATTTTGATTTAAGAAATACATGTCTGATTGTCTGTAGCAAACATGGAAATTCTAAAACACTTTGTGAAACATCAATATTTCTGTTTACTGTCTCTTTTAGCGAGAAACCACTGTTTGTCTTTTTTTTTTTCTTGCTCACTGTTCATCAATTCTTATGAATTTGAAAGACTTCCGTCCTTTCACAAGTTTTTTGGTAAGTCAACATGTTATCTGATATCCTGAGGTTTACACCAAGGGCTCCTGAGAGTATATGAGCATAGATCTGGTAATGGTTATTAGGCACGTGACACATGGTTTAAAACAAAGTATTTTCAATGGAGGTACAGGGGGAATGTCCTTTGTACAGGCTTGTAGAATCCAGTGCTCATGAAAACAGCCCAGATCAGATGAAGGAATAATTAGTGTTGTCTGTAGATCTCTAGACCTTACCTCTGTCTTGACTCAACTGAATGTCATGTGAATACAGTGCCATGACATTTCTTTTCAATTGGAACCTTGAGCATCTTCAGTGAAGGTGACTTATTGTATACAGTGAAGACCAGAAAATAGTGTCCAGGTTGTGTTTTGTATAATGAGAGCCTACATTATTTTTTTTGTTCCATTAATTCAGGCTCCAAACACTGGACTGGTGATGTGTTAGCTCGACTGAGGAGGATTGCAATGTAGACTGGTACTTCTGTTAGACTATGTAGAATGAGTTTTGGGCCCATTACTGACTTTTCTGCTTTTTTATAAAGTTAATATATGTTTAAATTTTATTAGGGGTAGAAAATAGTATGTAAAGGACCTACACTCCAACACAAAATCAAAGTATTTACAAAGTTATAATCCTTAGTCTGATGATTTCTTGAGACAACTGAGAAGCCCATTGCAAGACATTGTCAACTTTCTGTTAGGAGGAAAAGTAAAAGTGGCCACTCGTGCCCTTAAGTGTAGCAGCTAAAATTAGTCAGCATTTTTTTTCTTTGTCTTTTTGCATGTATATGTTTGAAAAATCTTGTTAAAAAAAAGTTTTGGTAAAAAGATTTGCTTTATTTCAGATGTAAGCCCCCATCCGTTTTGTCATTCGAGGGGTGAAGTGAAATCACTTAACGTCAGTCAATCATTCTGTAGCATGGAGCTTGTAATGGCAGTTTAGGGCCCCAAGTCTCAATAAAGCTGTTACACTTTTTAAACAAATGTAAGTTGTTCACATTTTCTGCAACATTACTTCTAAAGAGATTTTTTTTAACGATCCAGTTTTTCCCCTTTTCATTTGTTTTCTTCACCCTGAGGACTTCTCAACAGGTACCAATAAGTCATGGTGACCCATTTCAGTTGTCTTCCACTGAGCCTCACTCAACGTGGTATAAGACATTTAATTACTTGTTTTTAAATGGCAAATTACGATACTTACTGAACCAGTAAGTAAGAGAAGACAAAAGACTTCAGAAATGTGTAATGCACCAATCTGTCAGCAGATGGCACACATGTTCAAACGAGGGACAATTTTCTCCCTCAAAGTTCCTCACACAAGTCACACCGATGAGGAAACACCCGAAAATGTATTTTTCATCGATAGATGGTAATTCTGAATTCTTCCACAAAACTTTGCATAAAAAAAACGTACAAGAATTGAAATAATTTTAACATGAAAGAGATAAACAGTAGATAGTCTTGACTTGCATGCTGACCTATATTCTGTTACAAATATATACAAATACAAATAAATAGCAGCATATAGTTACTTCAAACAAATGAGTCTTTGGAGGCAGGAATGGATTCTTATCTGCAGTTCTGGTCACTTTCATTCTCTCCGTAAAAAGCTAAATATCCCAGCAATCAATCAATCAGTCAAGGTACATGAATATTAAAATGACTGACTGATTGATTTAAAAGACAATCAATGAAACTACCAAAAACATCCCATATACTCATGTTTTAGAAAGGATAGTAAGACAGTTACTGCGTAACATAAAGGTATTTATGTCCTTCTCTGCACCACAAGAGGGAGGTATGTCCCAAGCTTCTCTCTGTTTGCAACCTTCTTTAAGGTAATAAGAAACAGATGCTTTGTGTACAGGGCAAAGTCAAATGCTCTGCGGCTGCTCCCATGCAGCAGTCATCAATGTCTTACCCTGGAGTAGGATGGAAAAACATCACCCAGATTTACAATTCTATAATTCATTTAGCAGATGCTTTTGTCCAAAGGGATGTTCAAAAGCATCAGGGAGTAAGTACAACACAAGCAAGGATCTAGAGAAGAGGAGACAATGTGCATGCGAACAAACAGCCGGAAGTCCAATCGAACACAGGTCACAGAGGCAAAGCACATGTTTAAAAAAGAAACGTTTTTAAAATATATATTGTATATCAACAGCATTGACAGCTTCTCATCAACAGATTTGATGTTGCTCTGCGATATTTTGGAGTGCAGAGGAAAGTAAAATTCAAAGCAGTCACTTGTTAAGAGTTTGTAAATCAACTTTTCAAAGTATAAAATACATTAAGTCCCCTGTTAAGAGATTTCTTTTGTTTTAAATGTCTGATAACAAGTAGGCTATTAATGTTCAACTGGGTAATCAAACAGACATAAAAGTAAAGGACAGAATTTCTCCAGGTACTTTTCCCTGTCATCCTGCCTGCATTGCCACATCAGTCGTATGTTAGGAAGTGCAGATCATACCCTTTAGCACCTTTCTTTTTTGCTATTGACCAGTTCCTTAATTAAAGCATTAGGGATAAGGCAGGATGAGATCAGCCTGAGGGCTACTGGGAGTGTGCGCTCGCCCCCATGGGAGACATCCCCTCCCTGTGCAGCCTGATTTACAGCACCCACAGGCCCCTGGCACTTAACAATGGTCCTCCTTAAGTGAGGTGGATGGGGAGGAGACCCGAGACGGGGGCATAACACTCCATTTTCATACACAAAGTGCTGAAATCATCTTGGTTAAAAATCATCACTGCGAGACAGACTGTAGTCCAGAGGCAGAGTGTAGGAGTGCTCAGTCTGTCTCACTCTATCAGGGAGAGGAGCTGTGTGTGAGAGCGATCACCAACCCTCTGCATGCTCACCTCTCCTGTCAGAGGGATAAGAAATAGCTTCTAAAAACAAAAATCTCCAAAACAAGTAGTAAATCTCATCTGACTGTGCATACTGTGGCTCTGTTAACACATGGGTGATTCAGAGGTTTCACAAACACAAGCATCAGCAGCAGAAACGTTCTGTCTCCTACAAATGTTTGGATGCCCCCTGATCAAATACATCACAGGCTCACGGTGAATGATTGAAACCCTCCCAATAATAGCTCCTGCTATCTCCCTTTCCCCGAGGTGTGGGAGAGCCTTTTCATCTCAGGCTTTGATTAATAAAGGAATTGCTGGTTGGTTAAAGGCAGCGATCTGCAACCCCCCCCCTTCTCCCCCCAGGTATCCATCATGCTTGTGACAGCCCACCTCTCTGTGTTAATTAGTGGTGATATCTAGCTGTCTGCGGTCTTCCATGGCCGCTGTGGTGGTGCTGCTGCTACTGCTCATCAATAAAAATTGTAATTCCTCCGCCCGGGTTACTCCCATTTTTGTAGACACCTCAGTGAACACGTCCCTCGAACATTCAAACAGACACAGGGCAGGGGTTTACTGCGAGTGGCAAACAAAATGCGACAATAAATGAGAACACAACAGTTCTTTTTCTCAGGTGAAAATCTAAAATGTAAAGAGGAAATCTGAAAGTAAATGGATTTACTGTGTATTCAATGTCCTTTGTGCAGTATTTTTAGCATCAATGTAAAAACATGAATTTGATTTACTGCACTTGCTCAATAACTATTTGATATTATATGAAAGAATTTGCCATAAATCTAAAGTTATCGTCAAACAATGAGCAGCGAAGGTGTGAATGCATTACTTATTAATTATAACCAAATATTGTAATATTCTCAAACACTGGGGGCTATTATTCAGAAATTAATAATGTATGTAGCTGAAGCCTGATCTGCCTTATAACCGAAGGCATCCTGCTCCAGTATGAGAATTAGAGCGATATAAAAGAATAAAGAAAGAAGAAAAGGAAGAAAAGACGAAAGAAAATGACACGCGTTAAGTGAAAGGTCATAGCTATGGAAGCCCTAAGCGGACATACATCCACACATTTTCACTCTATTTTACACTGTCATTTCTGGTTGTTTTCTTGAGTTCTAGACTTATTTATCTCCTATTCCCAGAGTTGCAATAGCACAAAACAAGAAATAAAAAAGACTGAACTTACCTCATTAGGGTGTCACCAAGACATGCACAGTCGTGGACGGCCTGTAACAGTGACTAGCATAGCATTACCAGATCTCGACAAAACAACTTGAAATTACATGTTGCCACAGGAAAATTCAGTGCAAATGTGTGGATTCATGTACTCTTAGGCAGTGGTGCCTGAAGAAGTGGGTATACTCTTAATTTTTCCGAAAAATGTTTTTTAAGGGGCCTGTCCAGCAGAGGATAAACAGCCTCTGTTATAAACAGTGACATGTAAGACTACTGCATATTTGAATCACTAAAAAAGGGCCTTTTGTATTTACACGTACACACTCAACTTCCTCTGCTTGACTTAAGGGAGTAAGGATTGTTATGAAATTAACATAAACCACAAAAGAAGAGCAGGTTTTATCATTTTAACTGGCAAACAGACTACAAGCTGAGACATAGTCCCTTCACCATCCTAGGGAAAACAAATTGCATACTACTGAATATTGTGAATCAGAGGGGATTTAGAAGTGGGTATACCCTATGGAGACTGAAGAATAAGTGGGTATACTCCGTATACCTGCGTATACCCTGCTCTACACCACTGCACTTAGGGCTTCCATACTGAGCAAACAGACAAACAAATTTCATAGCAGACACACTGGAAGTTAGTGTGTACAGTGTCCACAGAGTGCCAGGGTTTCACTTCAAAATATATCTAGTTCAAGTATGGAATTATCACACCTGATGTCTGCCAGCCGCCTTCCTAACTAAACAACCCTGATGGGGAATGTTCTGACATATCATGTTTTAAATTGTCCCGTATTCAGATGTCTGTCACTAGTCTTCTAATTAGTGTAACTCAGCAAGATTAATTAGCGTCTGCATTTCATTCCCAGTCCTCAAAATATACAGAGGGAAGGAGGGAGAAGAGAAAGCCATCACCGTCTGTTGGGTAACAAGGGAAAAGTGAAGTGTGGCCTACTTTGGATACATTCAAATAATGAATATTCATACAAGGAAATTGATCTCAAAATATAGTTGGAACTGACAACCTGACTTTTTTAAATTACAGCTGTTGGGTTGATCACACATTCAGAGGGAAATGTGAAGGAGAGAAAATGGTTGTGTAAAAAATGTTTAAGCAAAGGTACAAAAAAAGTTAAAAAGCTTGAAGAAAACTGTTTCTTTTTAGCTTTGATTAATGGCGCCATTTTTCTGGATGTTATTTTGCAGCCCTGAGCAGGTAAAGCAAAGTTTAAAATTGATGGCTTAATTTAATTTGGTTGCTTCAATTTCAGGATCTTAGCCCTGTGTTATCAATTCTCTGTCACATTGTTGAGTCTTTAAATAAAATAATAATTTTATAAACATCATTTTTTTAAATCCACAAAAAGTCTAAATGTTCTCCGACAAAAATGGTCAATGTTTACAAGCATCAGGTTCAGTTGTGAAGGACCTTGTTCCAGAGATTTATATGGCCACACAGACCTGTCCACATTCTCCCTGACAGGATGGACACCTCAGCACTCTACTGACTGTGTAAAAAACACTTTCCAACAGAGGTGAGTTCAGCCTCAACATGTATATTAACATGCCTTGGCCTTACACTATTATTAATCTACAGCTTGTTGGGACACGTTTGGACTGAGCTGCTTCAGCAAGACAACCAAGAAGCCACTATACTAGTTCTTATTTGGCCTTAGAGGTGCTAGGTGCTGGTGAGGGGAACACACATTTAATTGGGAGTTACAGTCTTTATGTGCCATTGATCAGAAACAGACTTAATAATTACAGGGATATTGCAGAAAATTGATTTGGAAAAGTTATCTTACAAGAAGCCATATCAGAGATATACAGTAAGTTAGCCAGTCCAAAAGGTCTCGCAATAGTACATTAAATACACTATGTGAAAAAAATTCACAAGCGAAGCGTGATGTGGAAAAGACCTCATTTAAATGGTCAGGTCTAAACAGGTATATTTGTGTCAAACTCTTCTAACACACCGCCAAACGATCCATCAATCCTCCATGTTCAGAGGGATCATGTCGCCTCAACATGTAAAACCTGTTTTCTTTCTCTTGCATGGCACATTGTCAGAGGGCATGCTGTGTGACCCCAAGTTATCAAGTTCACGTGAAGGTCTCTTAGGTAATTATGCAATCCCCCTTGACAAGGCAAGTCCAGGGCTTTCCACTGCCTCTTTATAATCCAACAATTTTCCACTTGAGCAGACGACCTCAGGTGTGAAGTGAAAGAGTAAAGAGAGGGATTTGATATCCAAGGGAAACGCTGCATGAATTCACCAGAGGTTGATGGACATGGCAGGGGCAGCCATTCTTTTTACCCTTAGATATTTCCATGGGTCAAGGCTGTTCCAGGGCCACACTCTCACTCTTCTTGATCTTGTCAGGATTGTCTGTCAGGCTGATGTAGAGATAGGCTGCAGATAGATGATAGCATTGCACGAATACTGCAGCTGCCAGAAGCAGATACAGTGGTCCGACACAAACGTGACTTTGGCAGTGTGCTGGTGTAGGATAAATATGGGATGTATGATGATCGCCTTAGTCATTTAGGATCAACTGTCTGCAGGGTCAAGCAAAAGCTTGCTGATTGGAGGAGGAAAACAAGTCACATGCACATTCTTTTGCAGAAAAGGAAACCTGAAATCATATTCAAGACGGTAAGAATGATTTCTGATGCATTAAGATCTGCACAAATGATACTTTCAGACCATTCCTCTCTGTGCAGCATAGGATGATTTTTCTTTTTGGCATAAACAGTATATTTTGTGAGCTATGGAAAATATTTTTGGATAGACTCCCGGCATTTATTCCTATCATACATATCTCTGTTCTTCCACTGTGTTCACAAGAAGGTCTCTTCTTCTCTCATGACGTCAGGACTATTATACTCCAGCGCCACCCCCTTCAGGGATAAGATTTTACGATTGCAACCTGACACCGTTTCTGTGTCCTATAAGCGACAGAGCTGTAACTCACTTCAAAGGCAGGAGGCATCAAATCACAGTGCGCCAATAAATTAACCTGTCGAGTCTTGGCCAATGAGGAGGCGGCATTAAATCTCTGCTGTCACGCTGGCGGCCAATGGAAAGACGATGGCTGTAAATCTGTCAGGGTCTCGTCTGTTAACGGTGTTGTGGTGTGGTTGGGGAATCCATGGGGAGGGAGGGGAGAAAGTGAGAAAGAGTAGATGACAGAGGGAGGAGGGCAAAAACAGAGGGTTCTCAGCTATGCAACTAAAAATGCTTTTCTTTGCATTCTTTAACCCTGCTACAAAAAAAAAAACATACACACATTTCGTTGTTTAGGCTGAAGGCATGAACAGGATTCTTTTTGGAGCAAAACACGACTAAAAAACTGCCGGCAAATGGAGAAAACTATATTTTCTCCTGATGGATGCAGTGGGAGGTTGACACAAGCAGAAACACTCATAAAGCTTTATGGCCAGCATGGCTGCCTCTGATGTTCACTGTCTACAGTGAAAATGACTGATGGCCCTTCTTTAGTGCTCTTCTGCATCAATGTGAGACCAAAACTTAGTGCTGACTGTTTGATAACAGCAGTAACCCAGTAACCTCTGTCGGTTATGACACAGCCTCATCTGCAGCAGCGACAGGCGCCCGACTGCAGGGAACCCTCTGGATTTCAGGCCGGTCCAGTCATCCACTAACCAGATGTGTCCCAGTTGTGCAGCTTCAGAGGATGATGGAGTTGCCCCTTTTGCGCAGCAAATATGAGCAACTGCGACTGAAGATTTTTCTTTGCCTTTTGACCAAAAGAAACACAATATGATCCTGCTTCATCTAACCTGAACCAGCTTTAACCCCGAGTATTTTCACATCCAGAGTCCTTGCACTATTACTCTTCTAAAGCATGCCTTCACTGAAGAGTAATGCACTACACTGGCACAAGAGAACTGTGCAGAAAAACGCAGAGGGAAAACACATCAGGTGGAATATTTCCTCGATTAACAATGCCCTTGGTGGTGCACTTTCATTATCCTATCAAAGTTGAACATTTTCATGTCATAAATCTTACAGGTATCATAAAATAGCCAGCCCTGCAAAGGCAACACTATTCCAATCCAAAGAAAAAAGCGCTCTCTTAACAAAGCCCACCATTTTTTGCCAATGTGTAACGACATCCAGTAAACCAGGCACATTAGTGGTGACATTTTTATCTTACATCAACACCAAAAAAATTAAACAATAGCATCAGAATTTACAGTCATCTTATGTCATTACTATGAATTCTTTTTTTTCCCCCTCAGAAAACATAAACAGCCAGATGAGTTATGGCAAAGGCAGCCAGCAGTGCGATGGTGGAGGTGTTGTTTTTGGCTGGCTTTTCCTGGAGTGGCCATGATTCTCTATTCTATGGGAATCCATAAACAGACCCAGAGAGGGCAACTGGGGCCATAAACCACGTCAGGCTGCAAAGGCAAAGGAAGCAGGCCTGGGCCCATACATTATTCTCTCAGTATGCAAACATGCACACACCCAACCACATACACTTTGAGCTGCTTTTAATTACCCATTTCAAAAATGCTACGATAATTCTGCCAGTATTATGATGGGGGTGTAGTTATTTTTCAAATCAAAGTAAATGAAGATCAACACTACACAACAGACGAGCTGCTTTATATTCAAATACGGTCGTTTTTTCAAACATAATTCTAATATAATTAGGTTAAGTCTTGGCATTATGTGAGAGCAGTTGTAGTAAATAGTCTTGTTTATTTTAATACACTGGGTCATTAAACATCATGTGGGTCTTGGCCTTTGTCCTGCTCAGACAATATAATGGCACTTTCTTTAATGTGTTTACTGTATTGGGTCCAACATGCTGTCATTGTTTCCTTCAGCGTTGTTTCTCTTTAGCAGGAAAAGCCATTGGATGGGTGCTCGGGCCCATTGACTATGACATAAAGACTCTATAAGCTTACAGATGATGATAATTTATTGACTCTTATTCACACAGTCCACTCACACACACAAAAGAAAGGGAGCCACTCGTTCACTGTACGCATCGATCAATTACAAAGCTCTAGCCCACACGTCTCTGACAATTTTACTGCATGTTATGTACAGCATGTCAAGCCACAGCGTTTCAAACTGTTATACTCATGCCTGTATAATTAATATAAATTACCTTGCTGGTTTTTTATGATGGTGCAACTGTAATTAGTGGATGAAAGCAAGTCACTGCGCCCCTGAAGTCGCTGCAGTGCTATCTAGATGAAGATGGCAGGTCTGGAGAGACACCTTGGGTGGGATCTTTTTTAATCTCTCCTGTTCACGGCGTTGCCCGTGCTGGGATCTCATCTAATCACATTTACTTCCGTCGCTACTTCTGCTAACCATGTCCTCTTTAACCTTCATGTTTAACCCCTCGTCAATGAAAGCACACACTGACGGACCTCATTACATCAGCTATCGTGTGCGATAAGACTTAAGCAGTGTGATAATGGGGTCCATTTATGATAATAACCTTTTTCTTGCTTTTCTTTCTCCAGTAAAAGGCACTCTAGTAGCATCAACAGGGTCCATTCATGCTATCTCTGCAGCCATAAAGAGCCGCAGATTCAAGGGCTGAATCAAACTGGAGAAAAGCCAAGATCATAGGTCCACAGGTCCACAGGTCAGAACCAATAAGACTTTTACTGACTCCACTCCTACATCTGAAAACATCAACACTAATGAAGGCATTCAGCCACAAACATCCTCTATCCTTATTTTAGTTTGGTGTCCATGAGTAGTTAACTGAGGGATTACTTATGTTTTAGGCATTTAAGGTTATATGCTATTTTCTTAAAAACCAACAAATGCCTTCTGTTTTTCTCTTATATGAGTTGAGTTACATCTGTAGCATAAATGTTGCACAACGCATATAGTAGTTGTATATCATTGCCTTTCCATGTTTATTGTAATTCATTGTATTGTTTTTCTAGTAAAAAAAAAAATGGCAGCACTTTGTGTTCATGCTTCCCATCTTACATGTTTGTAACAAGTGATTCGACAGTTAGAGAGGTAGGAATTTTCCATTGACAAATAAACTGTGAAGTGCTCGTAGCTTACCTTGTGCATTCTGACATTATCACTTCTTTCCACAAACTGCTCCAGGCCACAGACGTCTCCACATCAAATGCTCTCAATTTCTCTGCTTAACACTTTGATCTCTTTGGCAAATTGACATACAAAACAGAAAATAAACAGAAGTAGTTGTCAAACTTGTTACGGATGCCAATTTATGGAGAGGGGGATGGGGGGGGGTGGGGTGGGCACAAATAGTAGCTTGCTGACTCTTCTGTCAGGCCAACACACACGCCAGAACATTCCAGGTGCAATAGGAGGCGGTGTTTCAATTGTCAGAGCAGGGAGGTAGGAGACATGCTCTGTAACAAGACCTTCCACCTAATCTGCTTTAAATTAGGCTCGGTTGGATCTGTTTTTGCATATCTGTGCCAGGAATCTTTTTTTTCTTCCAATGATCAGCATGACAAGATATGGGGGATACCTAACAAGAATGCACATAGATCATTTCTTCTCCTGTGATATACACCAGGTACCTGCATGATCTAGTGCCTTTTCTCCCATTTCTCTCTGGAGTGTACCCTTCATTTGCATTAAAATGAGAGCATGATGTTAGTGTGTGCGATGGTGGGGTTGCACACAATTCATTCGGCTCAAAGTGGTACTATACAGAGCAGAAATGAATCAAGTATAACTCCATAAAACGTACCCACATGTCACAGTGACACAGTACAGCGTTAGCTCTCTAGAGTCTAGATAATAGCCGCATGAATGGGACTTCTCCCCTCTCGACATTCTTGCTTTGAATTTCTTTAGATACCTCAACCTTGCACTGTGCTGCACACACCAGGAGATGGAGCCCTTGCTTTAGTGTCTTTGGTTCTCATTGAGGTCTTGTAGAACAAAGAGCTCACAGCATTGCACCTCTGAAACAAGGAAACACAAGCTCTCAATAAGCCAGCTGCAATTGCAGGTATAAAAGAAGGAAATTATTTTACTGCTATCTAAGGTAGACTACACTTCACAGATGTAATGCTTAGAGTGACATCACTAAAATCAATGTTAAAAGGTGCAATGTTTGACACCCTGAAAGGTCATGTTTATAAAGATATATCACCACTTTTACATGCCAGTGTCAACAAACATTTATTCAAAGTATCCAACGATGGAAGATCCCCAAACAGATTTGACCGCTGCTTAGAGAGATACAAGTACAGTACTAGTTGTACACCTTTAAATCACAATATGCATGTTAACTGATTGTAAGACAGTGGCTCGATAACTTTGTAGTTATCTGAAGGAAATGAAGGGGTGTGGATAAAAGTCTTGTTCAAGGAGATATTTGGAATGCTGCCACAGGATATGATGATCTACGTTTTACAGACAGATACACTTGTTCTGGGTTCTGAAATGAAATAAACAAACAAACAAAACAGGCCACGTCAGCCCTGGTACTGGAATGTACACTAAATCGTATCCTCATGTTGATTATGTCACATAATGCAAGCCTGTGCAAGAAGAATAAAGGAGAAAAAAAGAGAAGAAAATCAAACTGTCAAGTCGTAGTAGTCCTGAGAGTGCGACTGGATAAGCCAGTGGAACTCCTCACAGCTCTGATAGTAGGAGTGGAAAACTGAGGCAAAGGAACATGTGGATCAGTGCCATGAAGACTCTGCCGAGCAGTGGCTCACTGGTAGGCTCTAGAGGTGACTCTATCGCAGGAGTGACCACTTGATCTGTTCTTTGGCCGACTGAAGAACCTGTGACAAAAAAAACAAGGTGTGACTGAGCAGATCAACCCAACAATGAGCATAGAATGTAGGCACATACAGTTCTAGATGATCTCTGAAAGAAAAACATGTGAAATAAGACACACTGAAATATGGACAGCATCATGCTGAGGTTGAAGGGAAGATTGATAAAAAATAAGCTTCATATAATTGTTAAAAAAAAATAAGACAAAGACAGGTGATTAAGTAAACTAAACAAAGAAAAATATGCAAGATTGAATTAATCATCTTCATTCATTGAATGAAAGCTGAATCATACCCATAAAGCATGGGGACTGGGGACAGTCATTAATCACAACTAGAAGAGGGATGGCGGTAGCCAGTCTCTGGCCTCTTAAATGACAACATTAATCAAGAGGAGCTCACACACAGGCAGACTCATGTAAGAGTCATAAGGAAGGAACCGCTGTTGGCTACCTACATCTTTACCATTGAATTATTAGGATTCATTTGTGCAATATATGACAACAAGGAAGCAGTGGGATAGAGAAGTATGATGCTATGACAATGCTCTAATGAGTTTTAACAGTCAATAAACTAATGGAGCTTATGAACTTTACAGCAGAGAGAGGAGCAATGGAGGGTTTACTCACTTGTGTGACTGTCTGCTCTGTCAAAGGCACATCATCCCCCTACAGGAACAATTACGTTATGTTAAAATCTGACACAACAAACTATGTGGAATATATCTGAGATGAAAGGAGAGGAGCTTACTCTGAGAGCCACACGGTGCACAACTTGTTGTGGGTCACTCTCAAGGATCACCCTGTAGGATACACCAAAGAGTCAGACCAATGATTAGTGTGGAGAAAAACCATGCTGCAGCAACACTGAAGTCATTTTAACTAGAGTTGATGGGAGTCTCGAAACGCTTAATGGTGCTACTTACCCTCCATCGACAATCTCATCCACAGCCAGGAAGAGCCCCTCCATGTTCTCCAATAAAGCCCTCCGCTCAACATTTTTTCTACAGTGTAACAAATAATCCATGTCAAGCTTAACTTTTTAGACATCAGGAAAAAAGTTTCATCAAAGTTCTGTAGAATGAATAACAGCTGCAAACACATACCTCAACATCTGACTGAGCGAATCAAAAAGGCAATTTAGAACAGACATGAGCATGAGCTGTTGAGAGAGAAAGAATATATGAGAAGCTGTTCATGTTTAATGAGTCCACATTGTTTTTGTATCAAGGGGGGGGGGGGGGAATCAATCAACAAATACCATGTGTGTAAATGCCTGTCTGCTGTTCACAAGATTTTTTCTGACAATAAAATTCTAAATTTCTTCTAATTTCTACACTTACTAAACCAATAACAGTTACACCAGATCTGACAATGGATGAAGCTATTGTAACTACAGAATCAGAATGAATTTGATGTGAATGATAAAAACCCGAATGATGACAGACAGTTCAAACTTAACAGCAATTATGTTTTAGGTTCCACAGGAACACACACTCTATGTTACAGTATTGATATCCCAAATCATCCTTCAAATTAGACAAACTGCTGAATAGCAATTTTTAAAAAATAATAATTTCATTAGGATTACCTCATTTTCATGGGAACTTCCAATCACGTAAAAGAAGAGGTCTATGTTGCTCTTGTAGACAACTGTTAGGCCCTCGAGTAGTGCTATCTCACCTAAGGATACACAGAAAGCAAGCGTGAATGTTAGTAGACATGGGGTTAAGAAGGAAAAGTGTTTGTGATTAAATTGTAAAGACGTCTTACTGTCTGTCCTGTGTGTTTTGTTGAAAATGTTCTTCTCAAACGCCTTCTGCTCCTTCACAGTAGGGTATGTATCGTCATAATACTGTGGATGAATTCAAAATGAACATGCAAGAATGACTTCATGTTTAAATCTAGGTCAAATTTTGATTCGAGAATATGGCTGGAGATATTCAATATCATATCTTAGTGAATAAATCCAACAAGAGACCAAGACCAGAAGTACAATATTACATAATTCTAACAGCAGATCAGTCACCCATTAAATATACTAGCAAGACACAAATATGTGGATTTCTTTTTACAAACAAATAGTGAATTCATATGGGAACATGAAATAAAATTAATAAAAATGTCCCCTTCCTGCTTAAGAAAATACATGTTTTTTGTTTTGTTTTGTTATGAAGGCAGCTTTTGAGTTTCCATCACTGAGGGAGAGAGGCGGATCAGGGAAAAGAGGCACTGACAATAAGAGGAGAAATCTTAGTCTCTACGGAAGAAACACCAGCTCTTTTAGATCTTAAAATATTGCCCAGCCCCTAATCAGCAGTATTGAAAAGTACCAAAGCATTACAAAAAACACTATGTATTGAGAAACAGAGAGTAGCGGTGGACCGTTCAAAATTACAGGCCAGCAAACACTGAAATAACTGACGCTCCTCAAACAGAGAGCACAGAAGACAAAAATGTCCAATGTATTTGACCAATTTAGACAGTGTGCACAAGTTTGCCTGCAATATTTAATCATTGAAAACAATAAATTATCCAATATTGGGTGTCTAGCACTTTTTCTTTTTGCCATGCTATCAAAACGTGTATGTCTATTGTTTTGTTTATACTAGTGTCATGATGATGTTTTAAATCCTGGTATCGGAACAACCCTACATTGGATTGCACTAGTCAATCAATCAATCAATCAATTTTTATTTGTATAGCGTCAACTCATAACAAGTGTTATCTCGAGACACTTTACAAGAAGCAGGTAAAATACCTTACTCTTTGTCTGTTAATATTACAAAAGAGCAGGTAAAAAGACCTTACTCACTAGTGCAACTAATGTTTGGGTAACCACAGTGAAAGGTGACTTCCATCACATTAAGTACAATTGCCATGTTTTTGGTCATTCAAACACATGCAACGACAGCTTGGCTTTTCGGTATAACTTAAATGTTTTTCCACAAACACACAAACATTGATCTACGGTAAAGAAACAGCAATTTTTGTTGTTATCTACGGCAGGGATGGGGCAACTTTGGTCACAGCAAGGGCCACATTCATTCAATTCTTACTGCCAGAGGGCCAAATTGTAGTATACAAAAACGATTACAGTCAATCATGTCTCAAATTTAACTCAACATATACCAGAGATCAAATATTATTATGGACATTTTTCTGGTTTTCATGATTTCATGGCAGATTTTGTCATGTTTTTCTTCATGTTTCCAATTAATTGATGTGTAAAAATTGACCTGAGGGCCACAATGAGGGTTGATGGGGGGCCGCCAGTTGCCCACCCCCTGATCTACGGCGATTCAACTAGTTAATATGATCATTCCCATGTCATTTTCAGTATTTGAATGACAAATGTTGATTAAAAAAAAAAACAGACAATATCGCCGAGTATAACCCTCAAAACGAGTAAGGATATACTCATGAAAACTTTACTTTATTAACCTCACCTTGGCATAGAGCCTGTCTCCATCGTTGTCTAGGATCAGGACTGCTTTGACAGTGTAGAGGGATGGTTCCTGTTGCAGAAGGGGAAGCATTGGATGTAATCCACGACATAATGAATGTGACAGATTGCGTTATGAGTGAAGTTATGACACATATGTCTCGACATATTACAAAAGCAGACGAGAAAACGTCCCAGCCGCTAATGTGGGATGCTTGAAACGCACTCAATCCCCCTGCCATCATAGTAGTCGTGTTTTGACAGTTTTAACTACGAAGGAAGACATGACACTTCCACATCATCACCACATTCACCAGACGCTAACTTCTTCAGGGATAGCTTCTTAGCCAAAACAGCTAACTCGTTTACATTAACTACCTCCATGTCGGGTGAACTCGATGTCTAAAATGCAACGTTCATAGAAACAACCCCCCACCATAAAATAAACAGAAATAAAATCTTAAATGACACTCGTAATTTCATCAATAAATGTATGCGCTGGCATTACCAGTATGGGAGAATCCATCTTCTTTCTTTTTAGCAAACCAGGCTAGCAGGCTATCAGTGTGATACGTCATACGCACGGAATATGAGGCTGTTTCCCATTGGCTGACGCAGTGCTACGTTGTGCGTGTGGGGCAAAGAGCAGTTCACTTCAGGGTGCGGTGCCAGGTAATGCTAAAAATGAAGTGATAAGGCTAATTAATCATACAATACATGCAGACTACTTGCAAACAATAATAATGTATAGACTTTAGCGGGGAAAGTCGCACCTTCATATGACCTGTGGGCATAAAACTTCTCCAAACCTTAATGTGTGATTTTAATTTATGCGACCCTATCTTGTAAACTACCTCCCTCCTAAGAATAACACAAAGTTATCTGTTCTGATATCACCTGATTTAATTCCCCAATTAAAGTTTCCTCAGTCAGTGACCTTTCCATCACATTGTGACAAATGCCTACAGAAGGGCTGAGGTTAATTCAAATTGAAGTCTGTATTATGGCTATATGCTTTTCCCGGGTTATAATAGCCTAATGGATCAACTAGTCTACATTAGCCTATGTGATTAAAGTTACTATATTTCTTTGCTTGTTTGGTTTTTCTTTGTTTTGGATTTATGTACTGCAAAGTAACAAAAAAAAAATCAAATTTACAAACCATTTCAGCTTTCTCATGCTCATCAACATCATTTTTTCAGGGTCCTCCTACATTTAACCAACCCCAATTATCTTAGTTCCCACTTCTGGGAAGCACTTGGAAACCCAGACTGATGGGGATTTCCCTCTATCTTACTCCATAAATGACCTCACTGTTTGGCCTTACTGTAAGATGTTTTTGGGCGTGAGTTTCAAATAATACTGGAATGAAGAGTTTTGAAAGAGAATAGAGCACCACCATTATTTACATGCAATAAGTGTATGATGAGGAGACTGAGACTATTTTGACATGAATTTAAAACAATACTGCGGGCAGCCATGAAATGTTGCAATGCAGCACTCGGTTTACACAATTCTGCCACTAAGATTTCAAAATGACCCAAACCAGAGAGGAAATAGTATACTGTCTTGGACTTGCTCATACTTCAAGGTTAAAAGAGTTTACAGTTTCAATGCAATGCTGTTTCATTTAGTGTCTTTGTGTGTAGGCTAGCTGAAAACCATCAGTAGGCTAATGATAACAGTGACTGGCAGTGTAGATGATGAATGAACATTGAATGATGAATTGACATTTAAGATTTAAAAAAAAAAAAGCAGCCAATAGAGAGAAATCTGATGGCTAAAAACTTCTCAAAGAATGATTTTAATTAAATAGGTCAGACCCCCCCCCCCCCCCCCCCCACCCCTTCATTGTTCAATAAACCGTAAATGATGCACAATTTTATTTAAAGATTATTATATTTAAAGATTATTATGAGGAAACTGGTCAAGATGTGTAAACTCCTGTTTACGCTAATATGTTTTAAAAAGATTATTACCTGAAAATCTTCAGAGGTTGTTTGTGTTTCGATTTACTGAGGAGGATCTAGTTCTTACGCACATACTATTAAAACAAATGTGTATTTCAGTATATGGAGAAATACTGTTGAATTCTCTGGATAAGGACTTAAAAGAATATAATAAAACAATTGGAAATGATGAATTTCTTGAGGTAATCTATTGAGATGATTATTTTTGATTGTTTCAGTTAGTACTGTTAATTTGAAAGTTTGTGAAAGAAAAAGTAAAGAACATATTAGCCATCTGATTCTGTATCAACAGTAACTTATGTTATGAAGACAGGGGCCGGTGTTCTAAGTTTTCTTCTCCCTGCTCCTGTTTGTTCATGGACAGTTCTAAAAGTACTTTGAGAAAAAAGTGTGTGTTTTTTAATTGTGTTTGAAATCATACACTGAAATGAGCTAATAAACCGAGTATGAATGAAAGACTGAATGTTTACTTTATACTATTAGCCCTGTCTGTTAATCACAGATATAAAGAAGTATAAATGAATACCATGGCAATAGAAAGAAGGATAAGGTTGCTCGGTTTGTTCCCCTCTTCTTGGTGCACACCAGCAACCACAGCAGTTAGCAGTTCCCTTCCTAAGAACTAAGTGTTTTTTTTTATCAGCATTAGGCAGAGCTTCCGCCGACCAACATCCTCCTTATACCTTCCCTCTCTGCGTCTGTAATACCAACCAGCCTTTAAATCCATTGTTATGAACACATTTATATAAATAAGGCTATGCACACAAATGTAGATTTACACAGCCCCTAAAGTAAAAGATAAAACATATATTTTCTTGTATGTCTAATGCTATTTTCGCAGACCGTGCAGTTATGTATATGAATGTAAACTGTGACAAATATAATCGAAAAATGGTAAAGGAATAAAATGATGTTGTTACGAAATCTTTATCTGAACATCTGGAGATAAGCACAGACCTTATCAACACATTCAGATGAATGATGCTGCATATTCAGGTTCCTCATTTGGTCATCTTTTCAGGTAGTGATAATGTGTGATGGTCAAGATAAACATTTTAAGGAACAACAATGCAAATGTTGTCGGTAAATTCATTTGCTCTGGAGTTGATGCGATAAAGAAAACCTCACATTCTGCTCATTTGAAAAGGTGATAAATGTGCAAGGTGTTGAAAAAATGGTATGAACTCTATTTTCATTTTAAATCAAGATCCCAAATAGTAAGTTATTAAATATAAAAAAGGCTACAGTCGGTACTCTGTATTTGTTCCCTTTCCCAGAAGCTGACTCCAAAAATATTCCCTTTTTTGATACCACAACCCATCCATTTTGTTTAGCAGTGAGGTGGTTTTTCCACTCATGTCTGATACAGCTTTCTGGATGTGAAAACAAAACCAAAGATACCACATTCCTTCATCTTTAATGAACACATAAAACACTATAGAAACACCAGGACACAACGGGACAACATGTTTAACTATTTCATTCACATTAGACATGAAGCTCCCAAACATACAGTAGAAAAGTCATTAAGAGACTTTCAGCGGTGGTGAGTCAACTGTGGGCCGTTCCCAGCCAACATGTCCGCTCTATTTTTAAGGTGGAGTTCGTAGCACTGAGGTATACAATGAGAAATGGCTGACAGACCTCAGAGGTTCAGGGAAGCTGGAAAGCAGAGATGTCAAAGACTAATTGAAGCAAACAAACACAAACAGAGAACGTGGGCGTTGACCTGGGAACTGTGTCCAGATTGAAAACCACTGTGGTCGCAGTAATAACAGGGTGCTCTTTGGCAGGCTGTGGCAGTGGTAGAGTCAGGGGCTGGGTGCTAGGAACTCGAGTTGGGAAGTCCCTTCTTTGATTCCGGGTAGACATTCACCTTTCTTGACTCTGTCAGCCACCTACTTTTTTCCATCTCAGAACAATGACAGCGAAAACAGAGAGATTTATGTCTCAGTGGGATGCTATATTGTAGTGGGCCAGACAAGCCTATTCAATGTTCTCATCGTTTATGAATATACAGTGTTTTACCGAACGTCCATTTTTGTTCATCTCTCAAATGTAGACTTATTTCTTTAAAAAAAAAGTCAAGCTTTAGTCACAATATTCAAATTCTATTTACAGTACTTAACCTGTTTTATCATGTCAGTGTTTGGGTTATATGTTTATTTGATTCAGTGTGTTTTTTAATAAAGCTTGAAATCAGCTTTTTCTTTTAAATGTCAAATCTGGTAAGTGTATGTATCAGTAAAGAAGGAAACACCTTTAGTTTACAGCTATTTTGTATTAAGAATAGTGTGGGATTTTTTAAATGCATTTTATTACTTTTAAAAAAAAAAAAATATTTGAGAAACCAAGGGTGCAGATTATCAGAGAATTGTTTCAACAACAATGGATTTTGTTGTCCATTGTTATCACTGTTAATTATTTATTAACACCAACTGCAATTTAAGAACTAAAGTGATTGTGACGTCTGTTTTGAACTCTGACATGTCTTGTAGGCCCATGCTTCTTTAAATAAAATGATTGCATTATTTGCACACGGCCGCTGTTTCTTTGTACAAAAACAGAGAATATCACTGGAGCCAGATTGTCTTTTAAGAAAGACCACTCACATTCCTGTAACACTACAAAAATGTGTACCTGTTTTGTTTGTTTAATATTCATGGAAGAAGGTTATGATCTGTTCCGTAGCTACAATAGCTGAATAAAACCTTTCTTCAATATGTTCCTCAAGTTATTTGTATTGTTGTCAATATAAAAATCAGTTTGCATACAATGCAGGAGGTCGGGGGTATTTTAACAGGTCACTAAAGTTCATGAATAATAATGTGACACAGATTGGTTTAAAATCATCACTGACACAGTGGCAGACTTCTCCATCATGCTGCATGAAGATAAATTAAATATTGATCTATTAAACGACAAATACACCACATACTGCTATCAGCAATGGTACACTTTTGCACAATAGAGCAGTTCTACATAACACATAGTCTCCTCACAGTGCTTCAGATCAGGGCAATGAGGGGATTTTTTTGTGAGGGGTTTTAATGGTCACTTGCTATGTAAGACACGCTCCCCTCTATTCTCCCCCTGCTCCTCTCTCTCCCTTGGCGGTTGCTCTGCCAGATAGAAGAACAATGTAGTCTTTCTTACCTGTTGGAGGGTGTACATTCCATCTCTACTAAACTAAGTCTCAATCCTGCCTCCAACCCACCTCTGCTCGAACAGGGCCCTTACTGCCATGCCGGCTCTGTCTCCAGGTGCTCCACATCATACTGCTTGTTCCTCTTGTTTGGGACGAGTTAAAGGACAGAGGGGCCAGAACAGACACAACCAACCGGCTAGTTTTCTCTCACTTCTGTTTTATATGTATTGTTATTACAGAAAATAATCTAGCTTGCTTAATGGGTCTTTTGTTTGTTTTTGAAAATCTTTAAACATTTACCTACTTCACTGTGGACTTACAGAATGATTCTAAACCAGACTGTTGGTTTGTGGTTTGTCGTGTGGGCAAAAGGGAAATTCAGAGGTTGGGGCGCAAGTGTGCTATTAAGGATACAGTAAGTGCAAAAATGTGTGCTGTGGGTGCTTTACAGGAAGATTGCGTTTGTCTGCACTGAGCCATCCCATTTATGCCGGTGGCTGTAAGAGAAGCGTAACAGAGAGAGACAGTTGAGTGAGAGATAGGACAGCAGGCCTCGCGTGTTTAACCTCTTGTGATCTGCAAAACCTGAAAAGAGCATAATCTCATTTTACTATTTTACCCCCTTTTTTTCCACCTCCAGGATTGTGCTTATAGCCACCAAGTCTTTCTTCTGACTCTTCAACTGTAGAAGTGGAGAATGTTACACAGGTATGTACATTCATATATAACCTTTTTTCTTTGGTAGATCTTTTCTGAGAGGTTTTCCCTCTTGAGTTGTGCTTATTTCAGTAGATTTAAGTACATGTGTCACTTGTGATAGTATAATCGGGAATTCTCATATATAATGTCTAAGTAATGTAATCATAACATTGCTGAAACTTTCATTCATTTAAATATGACAGACTGGAGTTAAAGTCATAACGTGAGTTTCTATCATATGTCGGATTAAAATAATTTAGTTGTTTGGTCAGTTTTGTCTTGATCTCATTTGACTGCTTAGACATTTTTTGACTGACTAAGACAGATGAAAGAGAATATTCTGTTAAGAGTTAATCATGATTCCTTTGAATAAAACTGCAATTTTTTTCATATCACTGATAGTCACATCAACACAGTTTCAGTAGATGACTATTTCGTCATGAGCCTGGATTTGCCCAAGATATCTGCCTGTTGAAACAAAGTTTTTTCTTGCCACCGTAACTTCTGCTGCTTTGCTAAAGTTCTCATGATGGATTAAGCCAGGTCTTTGTAATATAGTAATAAGTAAGGTTTTCTACCTGCTTTTTGTAACATAACAATGAGTAAGGTCTTTTTACCTGCTTTTTGTAAAGTGTCTCGAGAGAACTCTTGTTATGAATTGGCGCTATACAAATAAAGATTGATTGATTGATTGACAATTAGCCTTACAAGGACCGGTTTCACTGAAATGATAATGAAACCTTAAGCATGTCATTTGATACTTAAAAAGTAAAAGAAACAGCAACATACTTTGCTGAAATATGGCATATTTTGCATTTGAACACAAGTCTAAGACTTTATTTATTTCTGCACACTAATAAAGTCTCTTTAGAGACTAAAGACACAGAACCAAGACCATTATCTCTAACAGTTTAGTATGTCACAGCCCACAGTTTGATACTGAATCGGATATCTTTTTGATTTTAAATAATTCTTCCATAAGATATCACAAGTCGCTCCCTTGTTTCTTGGTAGAAAGTATTGGAGCCAGATGTGCTTCAATTTAAAGTAACAATTCAAAGTTTGCGCAAATTCTTAGTGACACTTGAAAGACAATTGAATAATTCTGAAGGACATAAAAGCTGAAAGGGAAACCCTGGTGTACTCTAACCATTAGTTTATTCATTTGGTCAATAAAGGCAACATAAACAAAAAAGGCTTTTACATTTATGTTGAAATATAGAGAAATACAATACAAAAGCTAAAATAGATTTTGCCTGTATGTGTGTGTGTATGGGACATGGCTGAGTTTGTTCTGGCAGTGTGTTTATATGCGTATATATATATATATATATATATATATATATATATCTATAATAGTACAAATGTTACAGACTGCATTTTAGCTGAACACAAAACTTTTCCAAAGTGGCCCTCAGCCTCCAGTATGTTGGCTGCAGCATGCTGTTTTCCCGCAGATTGTCTTATCAGGGCTCGGCAATACTGCAACCCGGGACCGCTGATGGGAGGAGTTAACGCAAGTAAACTGAATCCTTCATGTGTTCCAAAAGAACATACACAACAACTGCACAGTTGTTTATTCAGCACCTGCAGGAATACAGATATGTTATATACAGTTTGTATGTGTGTTTGAAGACATGATGGGGTCTTAGAGAAAAGGTAGGTTCCATTAACCCACTGCTCTGTGTCCCACCAGGTGGATCCTTAGCTGCAAGCATCTGGCCTGAATGTGTTCAACGGCCAACTGTGTTCTCCCACTAAGGAGAACCTTTGAGGTGGGTTTCTCACATTGTCAAGCCTAGATGACCCTCTTGGATGAGTTGTTATCTTCAGATCATTTTCATTTCTATTAGGCATTAACCACTCCAGGCAGGCTGTGTGTGGGGGGGTCCATGTCAACTCATTTATCTGGAGCCAGGTCTCATGGAGCACCTCAGGATACAGAGATGGATGTGGCCTGGCAGGAGCTGATGGCCATCACAGAGCTGCAGGTAACACTTAAGCAGTTAGAGAATTAGTGTATGTTGTCAGAATACCTTTGCTGCATTTCCGCATACTGGCATACTGGATTGTTTTTAAAAAAATACAAGTAATATTTTCTCATAAGTATCTTTTTAAATATAGTGTTAGATATTACAATTTGATACTGCAGAGACATTTGTGCTCTTCTGAGATCAAAACTTAATCAATTTTTTTGAAATATTTAACAGTAGTATGTTGTTGGTCATAGACATTTGAGATGTTCATTCATAGATAAATGTATAGTGCATGAACAAATTGTATTTTGTAGTTTGTATGTCGTTTGATGCTAAATGTTGATAGGCTAACACTCAGATGAGAATAAGTAACAATGGCCTGTTTGAGTGATAGCAGCATGATCAGATTGTGAATAGGGGCAAGTGCTGTATGTTGCTGCCCCCAGCACCGCACAATAGCCATCTGTTATCAGTGAAACCTGATCACATCTACGGGAGCCCTTCATAGGCTATGGGTGGCATGCTGAAGTGGGGGCAAACAGAGAACCAGATGAGACTAAAAAGCTCCACTTATAAATGTAAATGTCTTGTAAATCTAGTAATAGTTTTCATAATGTAGCTGTTGTTGTTTTTGTGTTTGTTTTTGTAACTGTAGTTTGATGTCCCTGGTGAAGCCCATGAAACAACACAATACCAGAGCATGGAGTCAATAGCAGCCCATATGGGAGCATATGGGATGGCCCATTCCCAATATCAGCCCCCCTCTCCTCCTGCCTGTGATCTCAGCACCGCCAACACATTTGATGGATGTTACTCTATAGAGGCATCTGCCAGTCATCAATTAAGTGGCAACGCAGAGGCCATGTACACACACTCTGAACCTCAGCTAAATCAGCGCATGTTCCCAGTCTCTTCTCACACTCAGCCCTCTCTCATGACTCCAAGGGAAGACCTGAACATTCCGGGTACCAGTCAGCACAGAAGGTCCAATGCGGGTCTGTCTCAGGGACGGCACATGCTGTGGACCGCACACGGACAAAGTTTGCACGCTCACCCAGCTGATGACCTAGAGTCAGACTCTGGCCTGTCGTTGGGTTCTAGTCCACCTTTGGCCTCCCCAGATAACCCTGTAAGTGGTGCACCAGGGTACCAGAGTGTAGATATGAACATGACATATAGTGATGGTGAACCAGATAGCATGACTGGGCACACCAGAGGAGTACAAATGCATTATTCAATGGACTATCAGAATCAAACACACTCCTATTTACACTCAGGTGCACATCCATCTTATTTTCAAACCCATACTGCTTATTCTCACTCTCAACCTAATGCCATGGCTCCCTGGTCAGTGAAACAGCAGAGCCAGCCCACTGCCCTTGGAGATTACACTGACTCTGGAGTCACCAGCAGATGGAGCTCACAGCATAACCTGTACACCAAACAACCAGGAAGCACATTAACTCCTGCTCCATTGAGCAGAGATGAGCGGCGAGCTGTGGCCTTGAAGATCCCCATGCCGATGGACAGGATTATCAATCTACCTGTGGATGACTTCAATGAGCTCCTGACACAGTACACTCTCACAGATACTCAACTAGCACTGGTCAGGGACATAAGACGCAGAGGGAAAAACAAGGTGGCCGCCCAAAACTGCAGAAAAAGGAAACTCGAAAGCATCTTTCACCTTGAAAGAGAACTGAACCAGCTGCAGACTCAAAGAGAACACCTGGCACAGGAAAGACAGGAGTTTAAGCGCAGCTTGGCTTTTATTAAATGTCGCCTGGCAGACCTCTATACTGAAGTCTTCTCTCACTTAAGAGATGAGGATGGACAACCATACTCCGTGGATGAATACTCCCTACAACAGACACCAGATGGTAAAATTTATTTGGTACCGCACACATCTATGCACAAAAGAGACAATTGCTGAGAACTGGGAGTATGTTTAATGTTTGTTATGCAAGACATATAGCATAATGCATTTCTGTGCTATTTGGGTAAATCAACTGGCTGAATTTTTGTATGTGCTTATGACATTTTAAAACACAAAGACTGCAATAACATTGGCACAACAACAAAAGACAAACCAAGCAAGGGGTTTAATGAAAATATACTTTATTTCAAAATAAATAAAGACCGCACAGCAGTCAACTTCTGTCGTTTTAAAATCTTCATTACCAGCATGATTGTTTGGAAACCCTGTGAAAACAGACGTGGTTAGATCATTCATAATGAAATAGTAAATTGTTGTGTTCCAAGTTTTAAGATCTGTACCTTAAGCCATTGTCACAGAAATGAAGTCAGGTTCCTGGGAAAACATTTGGAGCTCCCTAGAAAGGAGAAACAAATAAGTAAAAGAGCAATATAGTGCCTTCATTATAACAGCATGCAATTACATTGTACCACTATGCAAAATTAGTTGGCCGATTATACCAGTCAACACTGTTCCAAGTCATAATAAAACTTGTTTCCAAATGATTGTTACGTCATTACTGGGCTACAGAACTTACTATCAGCTACATGACAAATCAAGAAAGACATACCATCAGTATGTGAGAAGTCTGGTCTTACCTACACAGCATATAAGCCCTTTGGTAGCTGCTGCCTGCTAGTCTCAGGCTTCTGTTCTCACTCTCCCCTGCTTCAATGATCCTGGCGATGGTTTTGCTACTTCTCTCCCTCAGCTGGCTTCCATGGCTAGCCTCAAAGACTTTGCATGTAAGCTAGCATCCTCCAGGTGATCTTTGCAGAACTCAGGGTAGAGTCTTATGATGAATTTAATAGTACACCACCTTCTGTTCCTCATCAGTATTGAAAATGCAGGATGCATGTTGTTTTCTAGTGCTGTCCTCCCCCTCTCCATCACCTCAGTGCAATGGTCTTGTCCAACCTTACATCATGTTATTTCAACTGTGGCTCTTGCCCCCACTTTAATGCATCATGAGATAATGAACCATCCCTTTCCCAAACCACTGAAGAGGCTAACAGACTTTTTAAAAAAACTGAAAGATGTTTTATTTCAGCTTGATTGGTTGCAGTTACAAATAAAAACCAGACTCAATGAAAAAAAAAATCTACATAAAACCTTATTGGAATGCTTGCTTTCCAGTAACACATTTGATGAAAAAACACAAAACGTTTAAATGAAGACCCTCCATGATTAAGCTATTGTACATCTCTTCTTGCAGCAGCAGTAACCTGCCACAACTGTTTGGCTGAGCAGATTTAGGAGGAAACCTGCAGCTGCCCTGTCATTCGCCTGCTCTCCTCGCTCTCCTCTCCTAAGTACATAGTCCTGTTGAACAATACGGAACAACATTGTTAACTGTGCACTGACTTGTATGACCTGACATCCAGAGTGTTTTTTTATTCGTTATCTACACTTAACGAGTCCCTGCAGCTACAAACTCTGGTTTTAAGATATTAAGTTAATCCTTCAGGCATGCCTTTCAAGTACTTACCACTTCACATTTTAAAACTGTCCACGTCGGTTATATCCACCGCCAGAGTTACCGCTATAGCCACCTTCAAGCAAAAACAGGGGAAAACTCAGTTTACAGTCACCCTTGCCCCCAAAGAACCTGTCCAGTCTACCCCTGAATCTCCGGTCTTCATCTTACCGAAGTTCCTGCCGCCGCCGCTGCTGCCGCCGAAGGTCTTCATTGGGCCGAAGCTGGAGGCCTGCGAGTCGTAGTGGCCCATGTTATTATAGCTGTTCCCTCCGCCACCGCCGCCGCCACCACCACCTCCACAGTTCCCTACGAGTGGAGTGAGAAAATTAGGGGGGGAATCTGTGGCACAGAATTCTTAAGGTTAAAGGAAGCTTTGACACTTACCATAGCCATTGTTGTCATAACCATTTCCGCCGTTTCCTCCATATCCACCACCTCCTCCACCGCCGCCGCCACCACCACCCTGGTTGTAGCCTTGGTTATACCCCCGGTTGCCACCATTATTATATCCACCAGGCCCCCCATGTCCACCTCCATAGCCTATAACACACACACACATTAAATATCTGGCCAAATGTCATCAAGTCATGTCTTAAGAATCCAAGTTGACTACTTACCACCATCCCCTCCATTACAATTGTAAGGACCATCTCCATATCTTCCCCTTCCACCTAAAAAGAGAGCAAACATACAGTCAGGTTTCATGCTTACCAGTAAAATCAGGGACTTGCAATTAAATCAAATAGTCTCACCCTGATTGAAGCCCCTGTCTCCAAAGTCGTATGGCCTTCCACCACCGCCACCACCACCACCGTTGCGACCTAAACAATGACATTAACACTTAGCTCCGCAGCAGTGTATTGTGCCAATATGAACTCTGAGTTGCATGATGAGCTTGGTTAATTTGATGAAGAAAAAAAAAAGGAATACCCCACATACCCATTCCTGCGGTCTGCATTTCTTGGCGCGTTAAGGCCTTCCTCACTTCACAGTTGTGGGAGTTGATTGTGTGATATTTCTGGACTGTGAGAAGGGAAAGGACATTAACCAATTGTTCCAAGATATTGCGGTCAATTTTAGGGTCTCAACATCACATTTACTTACTGACAATCCTGTCGACAGAATCGTGGTCATCAAAGGTCACAAAGGCAAAGCCCCTCTTTTTGCCAGTGCTACGATCAGTCATGATATCAATAACTTCAATTTTGCCAAACTGCTGGAAATAGTCTCGCAGGTGGGACTCCTCTGTATCTTCCTTGATGCCTCCGACGAATATCTTCTTCACTGTCACGTGGGCACCTGGCCTGTTCGAGTCCTGTGAACAGAGACATTGTGTTGGTAACTAAATGCTGCTTTTCCTTTTTAACACGTGGTGTTTTTAAACACAAATTAAAAACTGAACTTACCTCTCTGGAAACTGCTCGTTTAGGTTCAACAACTCTGCCATCAACTTTGTGGGGGCGGGCAGTCATGGCAGCATCGACCTCGTCTACTGATGAGTATGTTACGAAACCAAAACCCCTGGACCTCTTTGTGTTGGGGTCCCTCATGACCTGCAAGGAAAGCCCTCCATTATTACCAATACAATCCACAATTCACAAAGTAATAACCACTGGAAGAATGTCTCTAAATGTCATACACTTACCACACAATCTGTAAGACTCCCCCATTGTTCAAAATGAGCCCGCAGACTTTCATCTGTAGTCTCGAAGCTCAGACCTCCGATGAAGAGCTTGCGGAGCTGCTCTGGCTCGCGTGGGACCTACACAATGAACAAAGTGGCGTCAGAGCACATTCACCTGTGTGAAAACGACGCACCTTACCGTTCATAATAACCTCACAACCAACCAGTGTGTTTTTTTTTATTTATTTACAAATCCTGCGTCACTTGTACAATCCGACTAAAGTGAAATGACACCGCCGCCATTAACGCTCGGCGGTGTGGTGTTTAAAAACAGTCGCAAACGCTCAGTACCCAACGCTGAATGCTTGCGTCGGTTCATGTATCCTTTTGCACTGTCAACATATTAAGCAACAAACAAAGTGGCTATATTTAAGACTACATTGGGTGAGTCGCTGCAAGAACAAAGGCCACGAGGCCCAGCTGCTATAAAATGGCGGCTACACAATACTTGGAAAGCTGCGCCTGATGTGATGGAAAAAAAGAAACATAAGGCGACCATTTAAAAAAAAAAAAATCTACTGAAAATATCCACCAATTTTAGACGCTTAGGTTGCAGAAAAAAGAATAATCATATTACATCGGGAAAGAAACACTCACATCTTTCGACATATTGTTGCGAAATCCTTGAAGACTCCTTGTAAAATGACCGGAGAGAGGTGATCTGCGTCAGACAAACCCAACCCCGATACTCTACCGTAGAATAAATAGCGAAGGATACTCCCCTGTCACAAGCCCATTGGCCGAGAGTTCCCGCTGCAGTCTTTCGTCAGAACTTAAAGAATTCTGATTGGGCCAAAATCAATCAATCAACACTAACGACCAATAAGCTGATTACAGGCATACATTTAAGAATCACAACGAACAAAACATTTTATAATGGCTTCTACATTTTAATGTTTTATTACATTCCTTGATCAGTTATCATGCCATGAATACATCCAAATGAATGCACTGACAAAAAGGGTAATACAAATGCACTTTGCACACATTTTTTAAAGGAAAAGAGATGTAAATTATTCAGATTTTTGTGGGTGGAGCTGATAGCCTTAAAATCAATACACCCCACACTAGCAGATAATATTATATATTTTTTTACTTAGACACATGGTGAAAAAAAAAGCGACAAAAACATGTTCAAAATAATTTAATGTTGTAAATACAGTAGAAGCATATTAGCTTGCCAAATAAGTAGGTCATCAGCTGACCGAGGGGCGGATACTTTTATTGTGCGCCTTTAACGCGCGCTTTTTACGCACAGACAAGCGCACGGCACCTTTGTGAACCAGGCTAGATGCTAAAGTAGTCTAAGCGTTGGCCTCACTTAACCACGGGTCCCAATTCCTGCGGTTTACTGGTCAAAACCGGTATTCTCCAAAAATCCATAAGGTAAGGACTAATTACCACACCAGCGAGCTTTAATTCCCTCCCAAGTTTGGCTTTGCACGTCCCCGTATTGGTTTCAAAGATATGTTGTGCTACCCCTTGTTGAAGCGTTAGCTCGCATGCTAGTTGCATTAGCAGGTTTGCCTTAAATGGCAAAGGGGTTAGCTTGTTACGTTAGCTAAGCAAACACAACAGTAAATCACCCATGCTGTGTGCGCTCATTGGAGTTCTAACCTGACAAGAAAGATCATTTTTTGACGAGAGAGTCGTTTCCAAGAGGTGTTAGCGATGCAATTGTAGTCACATTTTATCTTGAAGATAAGTAAAACCCAATGAAATTACGCCTTTCGGTATGCATAGCTAGCGCTGGCTAACGTTTAAGTATATTGTACAACAAGTGCCTGCGTGGTTTGAAGCGTTATATATAGCCTACTTTAGTTTCTGAAAGCTTCATCAAACTCTCCATAACGTCATCATATCGGTGATCTTTCTGCACAGGGATTTACCATTTCCCTGCAACAGCGTATTGTTCAGCATCAAACTTTGCTATGGGCAAGAAGTCTCGCGAAGAGGACTCCTCTTCTTCTGATGAAGAGGAATATGTTGTGGAGAAGGTGCTGGACAGGAGGGTGGTGAAAGGCAGGGTTGAGTTCTTCTTGAAGTGGAAAGGATACTCAGAGTAAGTCATATTCTTTAAATTTTTGCGAACCACAACATAGGCCTACAGCACTGTACAAAATATGAGCAGTGGTCCTAGAAAAGAACAAAAAAAAGGTGTAACAATTTAAAAATAAATGTCACATCCAGTTTGAGGACTTTTGTAATCACAATCATTAAAGGAAAAAGTCATGTAAGCTGTAAGTAATGACAATTAAAGAACAGAAACCAAAGGCATGAATACATCAAATTACGTTAAAGTTGGTGTTTTACCCCCAAATAATAGTATTTACATAATAGTAAATAACTAGATAATACAGCAAGTTTAAATCGTTTTAATGTTAAAATACACATGATTGCCCACCTGTTACTGATGCTGTTTCTTAATACAATATGCTGGTACTGACTTGGTGCATTACTATCTATACAGAAAGCACAACACGTGGGAGCCAGAGAAGAATCTCGACTGCCCAGAGCTTATTTCAGAATTCATGAAGACGTACAAGAAAAGCAGTGGTGGAAGTTCCACGCCTAGCAGCGGGGCCAGCAAATCAAGCTCAGGCTCCTCAGGGCGCTCCAAAGAATCCAGTACCTCAAAGAAGAGAAGCTCTGACGACGACGAGGAGGGTGGAAGCAAGCCCAAAAAGAAGAAGGAGGTACATGAAAAAAAAAGTCCTAATGCAGATAGTATAGTTATGTTTTGAACACTCGTATGTGCAAAACCAACTCATTGTAAACCTGAAGTGTTTCATAGTAAGTTATAGTTGCCGTGTAAGAGGTTAATGCTTCTTTTAAACTTGGTGTGGTGCCGATTGGAGACTTAAAAGCTTCTCACTCTTGGAAAAAACAACAACAATAGATCAGCCTTTGATTATAAAGGTCTTATCAGAAAAAATGTATTTGATGTCTGGTCTTAAAGAGAGATAGACACTTTATTATAGATCCATGAATACAGTTTCATTTGGTAAACATTGAATTGTATTTTTTTTTCTTAGAGAAGGATAGAATGTACAATAGTTTTTGTTGGCTATTCTTTTTAATGAATCTAGTGATCTTTAAAACAAGAAAAAATTGATAATTTTAACATGAATCAAGAACATCAGACACATTAGGTGAATGATGCACTCATTTGTCAAATATCTAAACACAACATGTTACACACACCAGCATCTATTGTTTGCTAAAAGCTCGCTCTTGTTTTTTTTTCTTCAGGAAGAGATTCTAGTTGCTCGCGGCTTTGAGAGAGGACTTGAGCCAGAGAAGATCATTGGGGCAACTGACTCATGTGGTGACCTAATGTTTCTAATGAAGTGGTAAGTTTTTGTGACATGGTCTTTATAAAGTTCGATGAAGACTTTAGATTTGTTGCTATGTAGGATTGAATTCCCGTTTCTATAACCAGGCTGTACAGGATGCAAGATGAGTGTTGACAGAAATATAAATCTATGGATGATTGATTTCAGTCTACTTCAGGTCGCTTTTATAAACGGATGCATGTATTTGGAGAGGGAGTGCAGGGTTCTTTTCTGCATACATTAACTTGCCCTTGTTTTTGTGGTTTATTGTTTTTTGTTTTTTTTTTACTTATGATTGATGATTCTTAGACCAAAACTAATATAATATTACCATCAATGATCAATAGTAACATCAGATAAGCTCAGGCGTCTGATATTGTCTACACTGTTTCTCAAACATTTTCGTCCGTGCTAGGTCCCGGTGTTTCGGTTTAACTGGTGACCCTGTTAACTGGGGACATACAGCTGAATGCTTCTGTAGATGGTGTAGAGTCCTTGCGAATGCCTCTTTGTTTAATTTTTTATTATAATGTCAAAAATACACTCATCAAATACAGAGAAAGTAAAAAGTCTACACACCCATGTTGAGGGAGAACAGCCCCAAAGCAAGAAGCTGCCACCACCATGATTCACCATGGGTATGGTGTTCTTTTGCAATGTGCAGTGTTGTTTTTGCACCAAACATAACTTTTGGAATGATGGCCAAAAAGTTCAACTTTGGTCTCATCAGACCAGAACACATTTTCCCACATGCCTTTGGGGGACTAAATGTTTGCCAAATTTAACCAGGCTTTAAACATTTTTTTTGTAAGAACTGGCTTCTGTCTTGCCACCCTACCCCATAGCCCAGACAAATGAAGAATATTGTTGTCACATGTAGAAAACAACCATTGCTTGCCAGTCATTCCTGTAGCTCTTTTAATGTTGCTGTCAGTCCCTGACCAGTTTTCTTATCGTCTTTTCATCAATTTTGGAGGGACGTCCTGTTCTTGGTAGTGTCACTGTTGTGCCGTATTTTCTCCACTTGCTGATGACTGCCATCACTGCATTCCATGGTATAGCTTATGCCTTGGATATTTTTGTACCTTTCTCCTGAACAAAACCTTTCAACAATGAGATCCCGCTGGTGCTTGGTAAAGATCTTTGTGAACCCTGACTGTAAGATGCACCTCAGTGAATGTCAGTGAAGTCCTACCTGAACAGCTTAACGTTATTTGCGGTCACTTTACTTGATGGCAGGTGTTAACTGACATATAACATGGATATTAATGTGGTTGGTAAATTCCGAATACAGCCACATCCCAAATAGTTAGCGATATTGCACACTTATGCAACTACATACCAGTAATTTAAATTTTCATTAATTATTTTTCCCTGTAAAAGATCAATCAATTGAATTGCACAGGTTATAGGTCACAATAAAGGTTGAAAAAGGTTAGAAATGCTCTTTTTTTTTTTTTTTTACTTTAGAAAAACTGACATCTTAAAATGGGAGTGTAGATTTTGATATCCACTGTCTATGTTTTTATTGAAAAACGAAACAAATAAAAAGGCAGCTACGGACAGATTCAGCTGAAAGTCACCAGTTTACAGAGTCACTTATTAAACCAAAACATCAAACTTGTTTCCATTTAGTTTTACAGGTTTCGACATCAACTTCCAAAATGGAACGTATCTGTCCCAGCTTTTTTGACAGACTTGTTTGTCTCTTTGCAGTAACATTGACACATCGTTCAGATGTGGATAATTGTGGACTTATCAGTTTGTCTTCAAAACTTGTTGTCCTTGTTGATGTGTTGACTAGGTCACATCCCCTCGGCCTCTACACGGCCCCTACTAGTCGTGTGCATACTGCATCTTGCAACTGCACAGCTGGTGCGCCAAACAGGCAATGCATTGCAGACATCGTGCATACATGTAGTTAAAAGAAAGTTTATCTCAACCTAACACTAAAAGCCCCAACATCAGTATTCACTGTCTTTTCTTTCTTTATTAGAATCCGCGTTAGCACCAGCATACACATTGTCTCTTCTTCCCGGGGTCCAACACACATACAGTCATACACACTTATACACAGTAAAATAAAAAAAACACTAGCCTCCCATTTTAAATGTTAGATCAGTTTAAATACCTTTATTCAACTTATGGGAAGTCAAATGTCCGATCATATAAGATAACAGTGATCAGTCAGTTACACTGGATCGCAGTATGTTAGTTGTTGCTGGGTCTGGTTGTCAGTCTAACTTCATTTATAATAGGAAATGGGGGTTAGAGCATCGATGCAGCCACCAGAGTCTTACATGCCCCCCATCCCTCTGTTCTCTTCAAAGCAAGTTTTTGTTTGTTTCATTTACAGCCATGCTGAACAGGCTTGTCTTGTTGGTGATGATAATGGCACCAATATAAATATCTTCATTCTGACCGGTATCAGTCAGAACTTATGACATGTTAGCAGTTCTATAAAGAAGACTATCTTCAATAATGAAATAAATGCAGAGACCATTACTTAGTTCTGCAAAGCTTTAAAGAAATATGTAATGAAGAACAAGCGTGCGTGAGACAACATAAGTAGTTATAAACAGCGTCCACAATATCTTAATAATTTTGATGATGTTTATGTAAGCTCTATATGAAAGCTTTTGTGGTATTTAACTTAGTTCTGCTATTGATGACAGCAGTAAGATGACAGTTCACTCTGAAGCAGTCTGCATTGGTCTTTTCACTTTACCCAGAAGTTAATTTCTGTTGTTGTTTGGTTTCTGGGCGTGAACTCTTGTACAGCGGGTTTCACCGGGGTTGCCATCTGCGCCACTACTGCCTGCAACTTGTAATGAAATGATTCTTTGAAACGGCGCTAAATGTGCCAGATTGCTACTGACAAATTACCCATTAGCTGAACTAATAGCCTAGCTGTCCATTCATATACAAACAGTAAGTGACACCATAAAATTTTATGTCATCCCACATTAGCTAGATGGATATATGTGTGGTACATAGTCACTCATGCATAGTCATTCTCCTTTCCTGAGAGTTTACTGGCTCAAAATGCAGCGACAGTTGTACCATTTCTATGATGAATGTATTTTTTTTTTCATAATGAATGGAGAGGGAGATAAGTTTAGCACTGTTAAAGTTCAAAAATAAAAATTGCATACACAGATGCATACTAAGCAAGCGCCATCTACTTTGTCTGAAATATTGTAATAGTGTAGTAGAAAATGAAACCGATCTGGGGTTAAAATATTATCCTCTTCCTGAACAATAATAAAGTAAAGGATTTTAATGCTAAAAATAAGTAATGTAAAATAAAACTGCCCTGTTTCAAACGTAATTCCAACTAAAGCAGATTTCTTTTTCTCGGCATATTAATAAAAATTGAATATTAAGTTGTAAGTTAGGAATAAAAATACTCTTCAGCAGCTTTTTTTTTTATTTTGCTTCTTTTGGATTGAAAAGGGTGGGCACATCTCTTCACTTCTTCTTGAGCTAATTAACTTCCACTCAGGTTACCCTCATTGATGCTGTCAGGGCCATTGTTAGAAGGATTTACGCCTTGAAATGGGTCTAAATGGCACTGTATTCTTTAAAATTAAAGTAGCAATACTTGGTGACAGCGTATCCATAATTGGATTACATAAATCAAGGCGGCCATATGTTGCAGTATCAATATTTTGTCCAAGTCCTATTTCTGAGCTTACCTTATTAACAAAGCTTACCCTTTCTTTGCTCGTAGGAAAGACTCTGATGAAGCAGACCTTGTGCTTGCCAAGGAGGCCAATCACAAGTGTCCACAGATTGTCATAGCGTTCTATGAGGAACGTCTCACCTGGCACGAAGACAGTGACAAGAAGGAGAAGGATGCTGTTAGTGCATGAGTGGATTACTTTCGGAGGAAACATAACCTCCTCCACTGCAGGGACAACATTGAGTCGGACATTTTTTCACACCCAAACTTCCCATCCTTCCTCTTTACCATGTCCAACAACGACACGCAGGCAGTGGGCACTGTTGTGAATATCTTCATCCATAACCCACTGGAGCACACGGCCCCAGCCTGCTGACAAGTAACCATCACACCGAGGGAGAGGCTGTAGCTGACATGGGTGATATGCTACTGGAGTGGGTTCTGCTGTTCTGTCTTTGTATTCTTTACCTTCTTTTTAATGTCTTAACACATGTTTTAGTGCTCACAGGATACTATTAAGTCAGTAAGGTATTTTTCAGTTTTGGCCATCTGTTTAAACTCAGTACATAGACTGCAGAGCCAGGGTTTCTACAAAAGCAGTGTTAACTATGAGCTTATCCAACCTAAGGTGCACAACCCCCAACCCAAGTCTTTATAGGCTGTGCACCTTCCTGTGTTCAGAACCCACTAACACTGCTGAATATAAGACCGTAGTATCAATATACAGGAAGCAACCACCACAGACCTTTGCTGACAACATAATCACTTCTTCTTTTTTAAAAAAAAAAAAAACTTTTTATCTTCTAGATTTTTTTAGTTTGTTCTGTCTACCAGAATACAAGTACCCAGTTTGAAATTTGCAAATGATGCCAGCCAATTATGTGTTTTTAACAGTGTTTATTGCTTGGTTATTTTTATCTCCTCTTTTTTTCATGTTGAATGTGAACTTTGTGGTGTTTTTTAAAATTCCTCCATGCTATCACCAGTTCAAGTAAAGGATAATAAAACAAACTGTACTCTATTTGGTATCTCCTGTTTCCCTTTTTATCTGCAGTGTTATAATTGGACCAGTCTCATGTTATCATGTTGGACAATCTTGTACCCAAACCAGCATTTGTCAACAGTCACTGGAGTCTGCCACCTTGTGGCTTAATGATGAAAAACTTTTGGACCATGTGATCCGTCTCAAAAATTACAACCCTGCAGTTTTATTATGTTGATCATCAGTAAGTGATCCTTGGATATTTTTTACGGTGTAAAGTGTTACATTAGACTTGGCTATTACAGTTTTTTCACAATTGTATTTTTAATATGAAACTTTGAAACCATTTAATTGGAATATCCATACCCTGGCCTTTATTGATATCAGTCATTTATTTTTGCATAGAAATATTAAAACTTCTCAAATACAGACTCCTTGGACCAATTTATTTTAGTTTCTAAAGACTGATATCTGCTCTTATTTTTTTAGCTTTAATTCGCATTTGAATAAAGGCTGTCACCTCCTCTTTGGTTCTGTGTATCAACCGTGTCCCTTGACAACACTTAAAATATGTTTTTGGTGTTTTTTTTTAATTAAAAATGTGTTTTCACACCATTGACCTTTGTCTTAAGTTTGTGCCTGTACAGAATTTTTCAAAGTAGACTAATTATTGTGTAAACTAAATGTTACAAATATGTGTACAGTAGCCCCCTTCAATAAACATTTTCAATGTAGGTAATGTCAGTCGGCTTTTATTTTAGCATATAAATTGATTTTCTACAAGTGGATAAGAGACTTAAACGAAGATCCCAGGATTCAAATGGTTTCTGTGAGCCTGGAATTTAAAGAAGTGAAAATGATTCATTAGATTGGAATCGTGAAAAACAAAAGTAAAAAGATGTGTTATACTAAGCCTTGGCTTAATGTATCAAAAAATACCACAAGGCTAAATCTGCATATATGTTGCATCGTGTTAAAAAAACAAAACATATTTCATTCTTATTTTTTGAACTGTTTCTCAAGCATTAGCTGCTGTCGCCCAGCAGATGGTGCTGCTGTACAACATCAATGCAGAAGTTATAACTACATATTTATGCAAGTCATTCTCAGTTCAAAATCTTAAATTTTCTAACTACAACATCACATGAATGAATCTTTTCTAATGCCATAACATATTCTAATGTATATTTCTGAGTGCTTGAGGTAAGGTTGTGTTTACTGCCTAACATCACATCTTTTTGTAAGTCCTCAGATGGCGTCTGACTAACTTCAGCTGCTAATACCATCTGCTGAACACACCTGTAAGTCCACAAACTCGGGATGTGCAGGTATTTAGAGTTTAAAATTGACAAAGATTTATTTTAAATTCTGGTACGAGTCTCGAAAGACACCCGAAACGGTTTGACGGCTGAAGTGTGTCTACAATAAAGTCTAACATATGAATAATATTTCAAATGACTTGAAATAGATTTACGATTTTTTGCTTGAGTCAGATATTTTCATGCATGAAATTAGTGGCATAAAAAAAAGAGATGAGAAATGACATGCAAGAAAGGTCCCTGGCCAGATGCAAACCCAGGACATTATGTTCATGCATGGTTGGCCCCTTAAAGCCCTAGGCCACCCCACTTCCATTACATGTAATGATGCAGCCATAAAAAAAGAAATCTGTCGCTATAAGGACCACATAACTTGAATAACAGACCAAATGCAAAGAATGTTAAATGCTATATTATGGGATGAGGATTTTTTTTTCTCTCAATTTGAGAGCAATTCAAGGAATATAACAATGATGGAGCCAATAAACTCACCAATATCTACTTAAGTCAGCTTTAAAACATGAGGACAAGCAACCTTTTTTTAAGTATGGCCACCATGACAAAAGCAGGAAATAAGTTATTTCTTAAATTAACCAGATGTCAAGCGAGAGTAGTGTCTGTGTTATGGGGAACCCCTGCAATATCAGCAATAAACTGCAGTAAAGGGTGAGCCTAATCCTTGTTCTTCTCTCACCACCTTCTTTTTCTTTCTTGCTGCCTTTTTATAGTGACTCCCTCTATCTGGCACACATACGCACACACAAATTGCTGCTCAGCTACGTTCAAAGTGATGGAATTTTCCTTGCAAAAAGGCTTTTACACTCCAAATGGAATGCAAAGGTCACTAGTAAATTTCCAGCCCCTGGGACCATTAAGCCAGGCAGAGGGAGCAGGCAGCAGGCTGTTTTATGGAGCCTGGAGCTGTCTGCTGACAAACCCAAGCCAGGAGGTTTGGTTGGGAAAGCCACAGTGGCACTCATGGGAGCTCTGCCTGTGATGTGTGGGCAAATACAGATGTAGAAGCAGTTCTGAGCATGCAGCAGAGAGAAGCTTTATTGAAGTCAAAAATCGGAGTTAGAAAGTCAGAAATAAGTGCGATTTTCACAATGCATTCTTAGATTTTCTACAATTTATAGAAGAGTTATTCGATCAGTTGAACATATATGTCTTTAAATGTAACACTGCTTTTAACTGTATTTAAATTGGAAACCGCATAATTACCTTTTTTTTTTTGCACATCTTGCTTGGTGTTCTTTGTCTCAATAATATTCTCACAGTTTAGGTGTAAATGTATTTAGTTATATGCAGCAGCCTGCCTGCACTTCAAACGCAGTCCCTCCTGTACCAGTTAACTTCTAGTGCAAATGAGTTCCACAGGGTAGGGCAGGGAACAGCAGAGGTGGGTTGTCTTGCAGCACATTTCACCGAATGAGTGTCGGGGGAGCTGTGGCGAGGAAGGGGACTGCTGCAGTGGGCCTCATCAGTGTTACACAGCTTTTTCAAGGATACCAGTAAACCAGCAAACAGATAAACATGCACTCTTATGGAATAACACAAACAGACTCCGCAGTGCTCTAATAACTTGTTTTTAAAGGGAAAACTTGATTTGTAGCTGTTAATTAGAGTCTCAGAGAAACTAAAAAAAGTGTGCTGTGGTCACACAGGCACATCTGCCCAACAGCTGTGTCTCCATCTCCTTGCCTCATCTAGATAAAAAGGTCTGCAGTGACGACTGGTGCATCATCCCCTCGGCACAGTGCACTGATCTGTGTGAAGGTGATTGGGATGTGATGCTCTAATTTGAGCAGCTATCATACTTAATGTGCAGTAAAGCACCACAGACAAAGCTTCTTGGTTCTAAATCCCCCCTCTACTGCACCACGGCGCTCCCCGCGCCAACCCTCTGCTGGCTGTGTTTCCCCTTCACTCACACCCCCCCCCCCCCCCCCGTCTCCCCCGTCTCCCCCGTCTCCCCCCCACACACACTCCTCCCTTCATCTCCTCTCCCCACCAGGGGAAAGAGTTATAGCTGCCATAAAAGGCAGGTAATGCATTGTTAACTAATTCTGTCTGCTCAGAGCTGATATATCTTCCGCTCTAAATCTCGGTGCTTCCAATAAAATGCAAATGCTAATGCTTGCCCTCCATGAGCTGATATCATTTTTAACAGGCCAGAGGTAAATGCTAGAGAAGGGTGGGGTGTGCCAAAGGTAGACTCTGAGCCTTCATGGTGTCTTCTACTGGTAAGGAGACCTTCAGACCGGATCCACACACCACTGGAAAACAGTATGCATATGTTCAAGTGTGCACAAATGGCTGTGGGTACGCACATACAACTGAAACACTACATTTTGGATCATTCAGGGGTGTATGAGAGTCAGACTTGTGATAACATAAAGCCAGTTTGGCACTTTGTTATTGACATGCCAGTATTTTCAGTCAGTACTACTCATTCACCATCAAATCACAGAATCCAATTTGCCTGTGGATGTAATGCATCATATTTCCATGTTAATAGTATTGTCATACTTCGTGTAACCTTGGGCTTCTAAATATTGATCCACTTCTAGATTTTCAATTATCCCGTGCCGTTTTTCTGCCATCTGGTAAGGACCAGTGATTTGTGTTCCTTCATATCTGGAGGCTTGTCCTGTAATTAGACCATAAATTAATTTACAGAAAGGAGAGAGACCAGCAGAGATTGAGGGCATTAAGTAAGTCCTCGGTGGTTGGAGACAGAAAATCATAGGAAAGCCCAGCACAGTGTTTTATTCACTAGAATTAGATAACTAGATTATAAATTCCAACACCATAACTTTTCTCTTCTTGCATGTGCCACTTGTTCTGCGCCCAAGTATTTAAAACCATGCTGCTGCAAATGATGGTAAGTCAGTTTTTCAATAAATGACAAGAAATCACCCACTGACATAATTAAAGCTAATTACTTGCAGTGCAGCAGCAAAATGATTAGGAAAAATGAGGCGTATTAGTGTCAAAATGTACATTCAACTTTGCGGTGCAATGTGCTGTGAATCCATCAGTGGGTTTAAAATGACCCCCCACGCAGGCAGACAACAATTGTGCGCTTTGAACCGGGCTCTTATTTACAGCAAGACTCAAGTGGTGGTCCTAAAAAACAAATGCATCTTGATTGATTTTAAATTGAGAGTATATGCTCTCCTGCAAGATTAGCTCATTGTCCCCCTGCTGCTAAATTACACACAGTGATTGGGGCTGTCGCTGCACAATGTCTAAGCACTTCAACTGCAGCTCTCTTTGCCATGTGGAAATTCACATTAGACAAGCACAAGTTACTCGCTTAAAGCAATTAGGAGAGAAAAAAAGCTTTAACTGAATGGGCTTCTCTTGTGGTGCAAAATGCAATATCAGCAGGGTGTGAGTTTAAAACACTGCAAATATACTTCAAGCTGTTCTAAAATGACAGTGAGACAAGCATGGTAAAGCTTGTTGGTGGAAAAGTGCATGGTTGTACCTGCTCAATACTATACCTGCTCTACATTATACCTTGTGTGTAATTTAGGCAAGGCTGCAACTGCCAGCTGATTGTATCTGGTGGGGCTTGAGAGGCAAGGTCAGCCAACGCAGAGCCCACCTGCTTCCCCATTCTCCATCACACAGTCACTCGGCCCCAACCTCCCTGAGGAAACACGCCTGACCGCGGCGCTGCTACAGACAGCATGTGTCCCTGAATTTATGATGGCGACTTATTGGCGGCCTTTCACGTTAAAAGTCATCTTGAGTTTCCCAGTGTAGCTGTATGTGTGGCGAGCGTTAATCCATTAACATTCAGGGCAGACACGTACAGAGGCTGGCTTTCTGCCCTGACAGTCTTTGACCCGCCGCTGACCACAGCATTCTCCTGCCTCCGCTCCCAGCCATAGCCAGCCTCCACATAATACAGCACCATAAACTATCTAATGTTACACTGTGTATGAATGTGAAGTATTATACGCTTGAGCTCCAATATGCAAGGCTTATAAGCCAGTGAGACGAGTCCAGCTGCGACAGCCTCACTTTGGCAGAGTGGAGGGGGAAATCACATCTGTCTACAGAACTCTACACATCTTATGTTTTAATCGTAGGATGTCAAATGAACATAAAGTTTCAGTCCTTTCTATTTCCATCTCGGATCAGAGTTCAGAGGGGCCATGAAATCCCCGGGATTTTCTTTGTGGCTTTTATTTCAACAGGAGAAGTTGAGATTCATTTTAACGGATCCACAAGGAATAGTTCTGGCAGAACTTAAAATGCTGCGAGGCCTTTAGAATAGAGAGCTTTCAACAGCCCGGGCAGGTCTGCTGCTGGAGGTGGCTCTTGGACTGATTATAATTTTAGTGGCTTATAAAGCCTTGATAAATACTTTATAAAGCCTCGTTGCATAACAAATCTAACACATAAAAGAAAGCATAGATGTTACTCCACTCAGGATAAAGGGGCTCTTGACAGGTTCTTGAATGGGTTTTATAACTCAATATTACAACCACCATCCTTGTAAGGGCCCTGTCATCTCCCGAGGCCCGCAGGATATATATATGTTAAACACACATTCAAGTGCTCACAGTCTAGTCCATTACACTGATTAGCAGTAAACACATTTGTAATAAAACTTAGTGAAATAGAGGAGGATGGCCTGTGTGCTGATTCATGGTAGAATCTCTGTGAAATATACCGTGCCCTAGGTGTCGTACTTCTGAGGGCGCGGGAGTGATGCAGGGCTTTACATGCAGGATCTGTAACACATACGAGGCGATTTATCCAAACAGCTCGTGTCTAAACACTGAGTCCTTCATCTCAACTGTTGGCCAGAAATAAACTGAGGCAGAGCAGTGTGGCAGGGGCTAAGAGAACGTGAGAGAATCTGGGAAGCAGAGCAGACCAAACAGATGTCTTTCCACAACGCTGACACCTCCGACTTCCATTCCCCGGCTCTTTCCTGTGTATCTATCCCCCGTTATACCTGACCGTCCATTTGTTTGAACACCCAGCCCTACCCCCCTTATTTAACTGTATGAACTTGCCTGATTTTTGCCTAACCATACTTGCACATTATGTAAGCATTTTTGACCAAATTTAAAATCCATTTTGGCAAAGGATTCATTCAAGCATATATCTTTGTATTTATCACCCAGAGGTTGTCAGAGAAAGAAGTGAAGACGGTAAAAGTGTAGATCATGTGTTTCCACTTTTGACCTTTTCTCTATAGCATGTACACACCTGGTTCAGTTTAGAATGCTGTTTCTGTGGAATAGCTGACGGCAAACCGGCTGGTGTGTGTGTTTTTTTTTTTTTTTCATCTGCCGAGAGGAGGTCTAAATGTTTACAACACTTATTCTTTCTAAAAGGTTATCATATGTGTGCTCTCTGCTTTGCTGTCGATGCAAAGTGAAGTGCACATAAGGTTCAGGCACAAAATCAAAGACTCAGACATGTTTAGTGATGAGTGAGTATCCAAGTTGAAACCTGAAATAAATGGTTTTGCCTTTAGGTGACATCAATAATCTTGTCTTTTAAAAAGAAGCAAATTTCATGTGGTTGTTAACAGGCCCAGAGAAGTGACCTTTGATAATTTTTGTTAGCCGAGCTGCATTACTTCAAAATGACATCTTTAAAAGGCATATGTTAGCCCCAACTATGTGAAAATGTATGTCAGATGTGTTGCCTTGATGATGGGAAGGGCAAAGCTAGGCCACCTCAAACTTGGAGCGACTCATCTGTTTCCTATTGGATGAAGAGATTCTGGCAGGAAGGCCAGGGCATTAGATGAAGGCAGTCCGTGATAGAACGATGGTAAAAAGAAAAAGAGACTAAAAGGCTAGAGAAACAGGAAATGACAGTGTGACCCACTGGGTCCACTTACTACCTTTCCAGAACCCCCTGGCCACAGCCAACCTACTGAGCCGGTAGTTTCCATCACCTGCTGCTTCTGGTTCCCCCACATAAATCCAGGTGCTCTTGAATAAAGCTCTCTTTCTCCAGGAGCCACAGGAGCCAGAGGGGAGGGTGTACTGCCGGAGGGGCTGCGCGCCTGCAACAGAGAAGCTGCCTCCTTGTGAGAACATGTCATGGAAAATACTGCTCCAAATAAGGCTAAGGTAAAAGAGAGCTGGGGATTCCCATCACCCCCCTGCTAGTCCAAAGCTCCTTTCCTTCATTTTATTAATTCTCTCTTCTAATTAAAAGAAGCTGGACCGCTCAATATAAAGTTGCTGCATCTTTTTATTACTGTTTCTTACATGCCTGATATTAATACAAACTTGGTCCACTGGGAGGGAGTCTCAGCTCTCCTCAGCTCCTCACTGCCCCCTGGCACGGTGAATGGGCGCTGCAGCCTGAGCTGATAAACCCTAGAAATCATTCCAGACTCCAGCCAGAGCTCTTTACAGTACCTTCAGCGCTCCCTGGTGATGGATTAATGCACTGTTGTTGTCATTTTATTGCCATTTTATTGCCCTGGTGCAATTTACCAGGCTTTATGTGCCTCCGCTGTCCGGCTGAGCAACGCGCAAGCGCATGAGGCCAGCCTTCCTTAGACAAAGGCCGCTGCTCAACCGATCACTGGGCATGCGCACCACTAGACACAGAGCACACATGCACACAATCTAAATCAAACCCACGATTCATTCAAACACGAATGGGGTACTATAGAAGCCAGCAGATGAAAGCATCAGCAGTGAATCTTTCATCCGGCTGATGGACTCCACACTCACTCAGTGCTGCTGTTCCCCGCTATAACCACCTGAGGGCGACATCACTCAGCTGTCCTGCTGCAGCAGCAGCACAGACAACAGTCGACCTCCAATATGTTCCATTACAATTTTCATTTTTATTTTACACAGATAAGCTTATGTATGTTTGTTTCCTTTCCTTTCCTTTCCTTTCCTTTCCTTTCCTTTCTTTTCTTATGTTCCGAACGTATGAGAATGAGTTTAATTTGAATCGCTCTGCAATTGCAAAGAGTGCAGCCTAATCGTTTCCAAATATCTTACTTTTTAAAACTCATAAACACAGCAAAAGCCATTTAACGTATTATTGCGACTGTTAGGCTATATATTAAAGATACTTTTACAGAAGGTCGTCGTTGTAGCATGTGAAGAAGTGTTGTCATCTTTGCAAAATTGTCAAATCTCCTACTGCGCGATAAACATCCTTATAACTGCCGCAAAATCACTTGTTCGGAAAAATGTTCTTTATATATTGTGTTTAGGCTACCTGCCCTTTTATCTAAATTTGTGATTTCTCAACAACAGACTAAACTTGTAAATATTTTTGTTAGCCTACAACTAATACAGATTGATTTTAATAACATGCTCTGAATTGTCTGGTTACCACAGAAAGTAGTTCATTGAAAATGGTCGCGTTTTAGAGAACAAACGAACACAGTAATGTTATTTATAGCGGGTCTAACTCTCTGAGTGATCATGACAGGGAGCAGCCACCAGAGGGAGCACAGATGCTGCCAAATCCATTTTTAAAACAATAAAGTCAATCAAAGGACATCTATAAAAGATCAACTTGTCATTTACTATTAAATTGCATTTAACAACATTAAAGAGAAACAACATTTATCTTACCAGTATTATAAAGAAGTATCATTGTAGATGCATATCAGCTGCTATACATTTATTTCAACGTCAAACCATTTATTTCTTCTTTGGTCCTCCCTCTGCCTTGAAATTTATCTCCTGCCTCACGTTGCCTGTTTGGTGTAGGCGTGTATGACGAAGAACGCCTGTGTGTATATTTCGTTCACTTTTGCAGTGTAAAGTACAATTTTTGCAAGGACCTGTAACCTCAGAGTCTTTTACGCCCTGAGAGATGCTGATCCATCACTCTTAATGGAAGAGGATAAGTTTCAGCCAGTGAAAAAGAGAACAGACAAAGGCAGGACGATTTATGGCAGACAGAGAAGTGGAACTCCTGGCTGTGGGCCTTGATCTGAGCTGGGCTGTAGCTAGGCTAGACTAGGCTATGCTCCGGGCCAGGGTCATTCACTTGCACGCTATCTCACACACACACACACACACACACACACACACACACACACACACACACACACACACACACACACACACACACACACATTAGCCCAGGATAACCTCCATCCCCACGCCACATCCCACTAAAATCCAGACCTTTTTTCTTAAGCTTTGAAGTCCCCCTTCCCCCCACTTATGAGGTAACTTTTGTTGCACGTCCATCTTTTTTAGCGAGTGGTGAGCTCTACCAGGTGAAATATAGAGTGGGGACCCGTTACATGTAAGCTTAGGAGATAGCCAAGGTGTAAATTATGTGGGAGTCGCTGGTCAGCCTTATTTATGAGAGGCCTGTCAGGTGTTTAGGTGTCAGAGTGAGATGTGCGGCTTAAATCGTTTACTTTGCTGTAAATCAGATCACACGGGCCTCTTCTGTTTGGACGCAGTGTGTTTACGTGTGTGTGCCTGTGTTTGGGGCCTTGTTTTTGCATGGCCTAATTGTGATAATATCAAGGCATAGGTATGCTTTGTTATGAAGATAAGGGTGTGTGTAGGTCAGCTTTTATCTTGGAGGCCATCATGGCTGATACAAATGGGTTGAAACATTAGGTTATAGTTATTGTGCTCTTTTGCTAACAAAGATTTCTTTATAAATCCCCTCAATAGCTACACCTGCAGTCACTTTGGAAAAGGTGAGCAAACATGAAACCTACCTGAAACTTTTCCTTTTCCTTTTGTCTCTGGCTGTCTTTATCACAGACATATCATGTAGAGGTGGCTCGTTGTGAATGTAGCCCATCTGAGAACATCAGGTATCACTCAGCAGGTAGTTAGACCTGTCATTTGGATGATGGACACTGGCTCTTAGACAGAGGAGGCTGCAGCAAACAGGTTGCGTAGACCTTTGCAGCTCCATGCATTGTTCCCATTATCCCCCACAAGGTGCCGCCTATAGCGTGAGCCTTGTCTCCCCCCTTATGTTCACACCATTGTATGTCCGCCAGCTCGGGCCTTGTCTCGCCACAACAATGGCATGGGAATATGCTGGAGCATTTTGTTCCTCCCAAAGTGGGAGCGCAAGTCCTTAAAGTGAGACCAAAGGGAAAAGGGAGTGGAGGAGAGATGAGCCGAGTTAAGGTTGAAAGGGGTTAAGAACATGAGACAGAAAGCTCTGGAGAGAGATGAAGAGCATAAAAATAAAGGGGAGGAGGAAGAGAGGGAGAGAAAGAGGCACAGAGAATTATGTGTGCTGGAGGCAGGTACATCTGCATTCTCTCCAAACACAGCATAGGCCTGTCCTAGGTGTCTCTATCCCAGCAGCCCTCATTGGCAGATTTATGGCCTCTCTTTGTGTCCGTGTGTGTCCGTGTGTCCGTGTGTGTGTGTGTGTGTGTGTGTGTGTGTGTGTGTGTGTGTGTGTGTGTGTGTGTGTGTGTGTGTGTGTGTGTGTGTGTGTGTGTGTGTGTGTGTTTGTGTCCATGTGTGTGTCTGTGTGTCTGTGTGTGTCTGTGTGTCTGTGTGTGTGTGTGTGTGTGTATGTGTGTCTGTGTGTGTCTGTGTGTATGTGTGTGTTTGTGTCCATGTGTGTGTGTCTGTGTGTGTGTGTGTATGTGTGTGTATGTGTGTGTTTGTGTCCGTGTGTGTGTCTGTGTGTGTCTGAGGGATCAGTAGGGATAAATTGAGAGCGAGAGACACAAGGTACAAGAGAAAGAGTGTATGTGAGTAGAGTAGAGGCGAAGGGCAGCGAGCAAATAGCGGCCATGTTGCATTCCATCGATATCACAGCCCAGCCCCCCCCCACCCCCCTTCCCTCCTTTCTACAATCTTAGCCATATTTCATTCTTCCTCTCTCCCTTTATCCTTTCTTACTCTCCTCCTCCCTCCTCCTCCTCCTCTTCCTCCTCCTCCTCCTCCTCCTCTCTCTCCCTGTCTCATCACCCTGCTCTTCACTTGGCGCTCTTGGCCCTTCCTTTGCTCTGCTGGGTCCCAGGCTGTAAAGCCCTCTCAGGGGAAAGGGTGTAAATCTGTCTCCCCATCTCAGGAGATTTCCTGGAGCTCAGCAGACTCAACAAAGCCTGGCCAGTGTGGAGGAGCAAATGTCCCTCACACACACACACACACACACACACACACACACACACACACACATACACACTAACAGGCAGAGTGAGATAGAGAGAAAGGAATATCTAAAACACAACTTGCATGAGTGGATAAATTCACTCCTGCATGCTTGGCCTTGTTGGGAAGCTTCTGTGAAAACAAACAGGTAGGCCTCTTCCTCGTCTAGCCAAGGGCCTTGGAATCCAATGTTTGTATTTGTGTGTTAGTGTGTGTCCACAGCAGACCCCTCCCCCCCCCCCCAACCTTTTGTCCAGAGGGGGTCTGTCCAGATGAGCTTGTTGTCTCTCTTTATTTTCTCTTCCCCCCCCCCTTCTTCTTTTTTCCCCTCTCCTCTTCCCTCTCTGCTTTATTGCACTTGATTCTAAGCGCGTCCATTCCTGAGACGGCTCAGATAGCAGCTGAAGCTAAATTGCACGCCATAAAGCATCTGCAATAGCAATGGAGCTCTCAGAGTGGGATTGCCGCAAAAGGGAATGTACGAGGCATTTAGTGCTCGCTATGAAAATACAAGGTCCTCTTTTTAATCTTTAAATGCAGAATATGAACTCTGTTTCAACAGCCACAAATCACAAAGCCCTTCCTTAAACATTAAACGATCCTGTTGCATGATCGATTTCCTGAGTGCACCCTAAATCAGTTTTATGCATATAATTTTCAGGAACATTTGGCTATTTGAGCGTGTGGGTTTTGGAGAAAAGTGACTGAAAATCAAAAGTAAAATGATCTAATGGTATTTCGGGACGCCAAAATGCTTCTGCATGATACTACTAATTACTCACTCAAGACAGGCTAGTTAGAGTGAGATGCTGTGATTTATGAGGGAGCCATATATTTGGCTGTGCTATGTTCCTGTCAAATGGTTGACAGATAGATGACTGCTGGGCTGTAATTGGCCTTCCTGTTTGTATCTTTTCTCATGTAACAACAAATGCACTTCCCAGCCTTGACTCTAGAGGGTGCACATGAGAAAGTGATGCACCGGGTTTGATGCCAGTATGGCAACAGTAGACTCTTAACAGGAAGAGGAAACAAAGGAGAAAGGAAGGATGAGGAAGTATGTGGGAAAGACAGCAGAAAGGTTATTGGAGTGTAAGATGGGTGAGGCAAACTTTCAGAGAGAAAGAGATGAGAGAGGGGGAGGGCGAGAGAGAGAGAGAGAGCGAGAGAAAGCCGGTCAGATCAGTTCTGTTCCTGCAGGGCACTGCATTGACTCATTCCTGAAACAGAGCATCTGTGTGTGGCATTTGCAGCGAGAAATGTCTCATTTTCCAGCCAAAATAATACCCCATGCTGCCAAATTAATCTCAACAAAGATTCTCTGCAGTCAACACAGCACTGTAGCCAAAAGATGGAGAGATAGTGACACAGAGCTGAAGTGTATTCAAGCAGGAAAATCCCTTCATACTTCTAGTATCAAAGCGGTAATATTATTGCCCGGGAACTGACTGTGAAGGAGAAGAATTCCATAGGACCACAGGAGCAAGACAGGGCCAGCAGCCTGCTTGGCTGGAGCCCCGGTGTGATCATCATCTGTGGAAGAAGTGACGCCCCTCACTCCTGCCTCCTTCTGCCTCCCAGCTAGCCTTGCCCTGTGACAGATGAGCCCAATGACAGCAGGACGCAACAACCTGCAATTGAACATTCCTCTGTGATCTGTCAATGTCCATGGTGGCGTTTCACTGTCAGGAAAACACACAGGGACACGTAGCTTCACACACGCCCTTACATTAAGTCATTCCGCAAGTATTGGAAGAATCGAGGCCTGAAACACCTTCTCATACTTGCAAAATACTTCAGATACCTGTTGCAGGTGTTCTTGGAGGTTGGTTGGGTGGTGTGCGTGCCTTGCTCTTGCTCCACATGGGACTCAGTCTTGCAATGCACAGACTCAGAGCTGGTGCTTCTTCTTGTATTTGCTGGAATTCAGCCACTCCTGCAATTCTCTGCTTTGACCACAAGGTGGCACCTTTCTCACAAAGAGGAACATGGCTCCAAGCATGATGGGGACTTTATTTTCCGCTTTGGTGGCAGCGCTGTGGTGTAGCACGGCAAAATGAAATAGGAAAAAAAACAAAATAGGAAATAAATGTGTTTGCCGCATACAGGGCTTAATGAAGTCAGCCTTGCCAGTACATTAGGAACAAAGGCAGCAGAGAGAAAGGCACTGAAGGACAACTCACAAACATTTCCAAAATAGAAAGGGAGATAAAGTATGACTGGCTAGACTCCTCAATGAAAAGCAGTTCACTGGTTGTCAAAGTGGAGATGTATTCTCCAAGCAACTGGCTTTTTATTGTCAAGCTTCTCCACACTGGCGAACAGCACTGCGTTATAATATGGCATGTAAAAAATGGGATTCAATAGAAGCAGTCGTCCATTTGTCATATTTAAGGGGATAGAATAATGACCATTGGCTGCCTCATGCTTGAATCGCTCAAGCTGGCTTATTTTTGTGTGCAAACTGGAGGATGAAGACGAATGGACTTCATACATGACTTTGCAGAGTCCAGGCCATCATATCATGTCATATAACTTAAACCAATAGCTGTTCGCTTATCATTATCCTACGCCTGGAGCTGTTGCTGGCCCTTTGCTTAGTTACAGTGGAATTTCTAAAACAATCCAGCTGCCTTCACTTGGTTGCTGCAAACGGATGATCGCTTGGCTTCTCAGCCATAAAAGCTGGGTGCAAAATTAATTGTTTCAGTCAATCAATTGGTCAATTTCAGAGCCATCAAGCTTTGCCTAAGATCATGTGCATTTTCTACCCTTCTCCTTCAGGATGGCCTGGAGAATGCCACATGATTTATGGCCCTCTGTGTGTGCTGCATACATATACAAATACTATACACATATGCTGACAGGCAGACACACTCAAGCTTCAAACGCGTACACACAGTCCACATACACATGCATGTGTACGCACAGATTCCGAGTAGATGATGCACAGCAGGGGGTGGATCACGTGAGACAGCACTACGAGCGGAGAGGGAACTCTTCTATGCAGGCTATGCTAAGCATGCCAGCCAAACATAGCACATGATACACAACCAGCAGTGATAGACTCATACTCTGTGACTAATGTGTTTTATTTGTGTGCTAGGCTCGTGTGAGTTAACACTGACTTATAACTACCCTCATAATGCTGGACTATCTCTCATCACAAGGTGGAAATCCAAAAAAATATCCAGATGCATTCATTTAGCAAATATTAGTGCACACTTTTATAAATGCAAACATATCCTCATGCAAACAAACACACACATGCTTCTGCATACACATGTACTGTGTATATGACATGCAGTGAGAGCCAAGTGCAGAGCCTTGTTGTTAGCGTGTTGTTCCTGTGCTGTGGCTTGTGGGCCTGTCTGCAGGGCTGATCGATGATCTTTTACTGCTTCCCCAGGATTATCGGTCGAGTTCACCGGGAGGGGAAGGCAATTCATCAGAGCACAGCGGAGAGAGAGAGAGAGAGAGAGAGGAGAGGAGAGGGGACAGAGAGGAAGGAGGAGAGGCATGGAGAGAGAGAGAGAGAGAGAGAGAAGCGTTGGGGGAGTTAGTATGAGAATGGAAAGGAGAGATAGGGGAAGGCAGGTGGGAGGAAAAACAGAGGGATAGGACAGAGAGGGAGAAGGAGATTGAGAGCAAGATGGAGACTGAGGGGAGAAGGAGGAGATGTACAGATGTGCTGGTGATAACGTATCACCTGGAAATGTATGGAAAAGATGGAGGTGCAGACAGAGATGAATGTCACAGGATTAAACGATGGAGTGTTAGGGCAACCTCAGATTGAACCCTCTCTGATACTGTATATGCAACATCAAACAAATATATGACAGAACACTGTCTGTAGCTATGAGAAGCAATACCACAAGTAGAAATGGTAGGAGCCGTACTGTTTTTATTGCAGTCAGATGTCGTGTTTTCAATGTATTTATTCGACAGCTGAAGAAACAAATGGCTGTTGTTTAAAACCACACTCTGACAAAGACACTGTAGCTCCTCCAGAATGATTCTAATGAGTGTTTCTATCAAGCGTAGAGCCCTGTGATAGTTTATAATCACTTACGAAATCACGCTTTTAATTCAATCATGTATATATTGTATGTCAAACATGATCACATGGGACAAACATCCCACATATCAGCTCATCGTCAAGCCCAGAATCTGACCTTGCTTGATTAACACAGTCTGCGACCGAGAATTAACATGCCAGACTGTAACACCTGCAGATGGAGATGCGTGGAGCCGAGTGTTAGCCGAGCTCCCAGAGGTTTGCGCCCTGTGTGCCTACGTTTTAGAACATTATACAGGGGCCATAACACACATGTTCCGGCTCATTCGGCTCACATAGTGGAAGGTGGGATGAAAGAAAAAAAAAAAAAAAAAAAAAAGTGGAGGTGATTCAGCATCAGCGGCTAAACCCTCAGCATGAGGCAAATAATAAGAGAGAGGGACACTTTATTGGAAGAAGGTTGTGACAAATACGTGACAGCCAGTTTATCTGTCCACAAATGAACATAATCGTCCATCACTGACCAATAACAGCGACGAGAAACGTGGACACAGGCATCACTCGTACAGAAAAGAGCGGGAAATGGAACTGTTTTAAATATGTTTCTTAACGTGTTAGACTTTTTTTTTTTTTCTTTGTGTGTTGTTTCCAATTTGCAAATGACACTCTACAATCAAAAATGTGTCTTCTTGTCCTAGCATCTCTATCTCGCTCTCCAAAGAAGAAAGACAACCACCTTTCTCCCTCTATCTCTCTCCCCTCTCCGTCTATTGATGGATGGACAGATCATGTATATCCAATCTAGCAGTGCTCCTTATGTGGTTAGGGGCTGTGACAAGTCACTAGGCTGGGGGGTGGGGGGTGACCAAGCGGAGCACAGCACAGTACAGCGCAGAAATGGGGTGACGAAGAGGACACGGCATCTGGAGAACACGCAGAAAGAAACACATAAAGAATGCAGTGCGTGATAGAGAGAGGCTGCAGTGTCTGCATATCGCCCTTAGCGTGTGTGTCTATAGCTATGCATGTTTGTGCATGAAAGGCAAACATTACACCCTATGCTCTGCCCTCCACGGCTACTGTGTGGGTGGTGTGGTTGACAGTCCAGACTGGCCTGTGTGCTCTCCCCACCAGCCAATGATGACATCGACGAAGGGACATTACATATTAACGTCTGATCGCGCTGACGTGTTGTGTATCAGAGGAAACAGGCAAAGCGTTGGAGTCTCTCCTCCACAGTTACTGTGTGGACCACAGAGTGTTACGGAGGGAGATTGATTGGAAGTGTGGCTGTTGACAGTCACTCATACCCATGTGTTTGTTGTGCAGTTGCAATCATTAGCCACTAGGGGGTACTGTTATCCTCACAGTATTCAAAAGAGGCTCTGTGCTTCATCATAGAACTATGGAGATTTTTCGGTCTGATATCCTGGTTTGTATTGGCAGCAGGGTTGATGATAATGTGTTATCACAGGTTGTTACATTGCAGGTGGCGGTAGTGAGTGTATGTGGGGGTTGGGGAAGGCTGGGGGCTTCTTCTACACCTTTATCCTTCCATTATTGGTTATTTTTTATTTCTTTATCACCCAGCTTAAGATTTTGCAAAGCCTGTGCATGCTGAAATAGACTTTAATATGAAATAATTCTGCCACATGCATATTCAGGTAGCTTAATTAAAGCCACATTTCATTGTTCAGAGGAAAAACTAGAAGTTGAAGAGAGAGAAGGTATCTTTGCTTTGGGAAAATGGGTCTGACAAATGCTGATGAACAACTGCATACTTTGAAAGGCCTCTTGGTATGAAAGCATACAAACCTACAAGGTGAGGAAGTTGTGTTCGGGGCTAACTGAAGCTCGTCTGACCCCTCAGAGGCAGAGAGGGCAGGGGGGTCAACTCACTTGACCCCCCTCCCTCCCTCTCTAGACCATATCAACCCCTTTGACTACATACTAAACAACAGATAACTCCCTTTGCACATACCTTTACTCTCTGCAGACAGAAAGAGAAACACTTTCTCTTTTGGCCTGAAACACTAACACACAGAGAGAATTAAAAAAAACACGCCCGTCTTTTCCTCTTGATTCTCTAATCTTAAACCGGTCCAAGCACACAGGCACGCAACGAAAAGCAGGAAACACACAATTAACGAAAAAAAAAATGATGAGAGAGGAAAAAAATCTGCATTCCACCTCCATTTTAAAAGGCGACGGGCAAAAACAGCAGCCATTTTCTGTAACGCCGAAAGGCCACCCGCACCCCCACCACCACTTGATAGTAATCAAATTTGGTCTCATCTTCTCATTTTCTCATCTCTCCTCCCCATCTGTGTGGTGTAACTCCTCTCTTTCTCATTCTCTCGCTCATCATCCCTCACTGTCACTCGGCAGCTCTGAGCCATTGACCTCCGGCCCCCAGGCAGGTTCACCAGCGGGTCAGGAGCCTGGTGGAGTGTGTGTGTGTGTGTGTGTGTGTGTGTGTGTGTGTGTGGGGGGGGGGGGGGGGGGGGGGATAGGAGGCAGTGGAAGGTCTGTTATTGGGGGATGCCAGCTTCCTCCTTTGGCCATGGATACAGCCTTCACCGTTGCTGCCATAGCAACTGGACGAGACAGCAGAGAGAGCAGACTGCAGAGAGAGAGAGCTGCTGGGATGGAGGTCTCTCTTCTGTGATCTGGCTGTAACCTCCACAGACACACACACACACACACACACACACACACACACACACACATACACACACACACACACACACACACACAGTCACACTCACATGCACACATAATGACAAACTGGCACACACGCAGTCCCATACGTGCTCGCAAAATCTAATCAAATTTCTTATTTGGACTGCCAGGCTGTGCTGGAAAAGACTTTTTCAAGTTACAAGATTGATGGGCATTCCATGTTGGCTGCAATTAATTGCTGCATAATTAGACTTACAAGTTATTTATTGAAGCAATTTGGAGAATACAAGAGCCTGGGGATATATAAAAACCATTTGATCATGAGCCACATAAACTTTAAAGATGTCCTCTTACAAGCATTATTTGGACAGAAATTAGCAATACAATCTCCCCCCAAAATGTTTCCCATGCTAATAAAATGATAAATGATAATAAATCTGCACTAAAGTGAGTGATGTGCTGGAAGCCTGGTGAGGTCAAATAAAGGTGAGAGGGAGGCATGCAGATAATACAAAATAATATGATGGAGGGAGAGATAGTGTTTGGCGCACATTTTTTGGTGCATGCAGGTGTGTGAAGCTCTGAAGCAGCACGCTGAGCTTGGTTAGCCTCGGGGGTTATAGGTCTCAGTCCAGGTGGTGTCCCACTGCAGACAGTTTGGTTTGAGGAGCTCTGTTTCTGCTTGTTATAAATTATCTCTTGTCTGGCACGAGAACACCTTTTGACTCACTGAATAAAGAAAACAATTATTTTCTTTTTAGTTTTTAGTCCTTTTGCTTTTTTCTTCCGTGTATCCAATTCACACAATGACATTTTTAGTTTTTTATTCCTTTTAACATGAACCTCCTTTTTTCTCCATAACTTTTCCTCTCAGCCTTTCTTCGCTCTCTTCCTCTTTCTTCCTTGTCTTGCCTCACTCCATGTCTCATTGCTCAAACAAATATGATAAATGAGGCTATTGGTGTCTTAAGAATGAGCTGTGATCGAAGAGCCTTTGATGTTTGACAGCTTTAATGACCTATCTTGATGAATTGATGTACAGTAATTTTCACTTCATGTGACACACTGTTTTGCAATTGAGCACATTCTTTTTTGGCTCCATGAATTGCACTTGTATTGACGTTCTTGTGTGTGTGTGTGTGTGTGTGTGTGTGTCTGCGTCTGTGCGTGCACTTGCGTGTGTGTGTGTGTGCACGGTTGTGTGTATGGGTGTTTCCCCATTTTTCTTGACTTTTGTTCCGAATCACACCCTGCATGTTTGGTGGCTATGTCAGTGCACTTAAGGCAGAACGCTTATCTCAAGTGTTTCAAGAGGCTCTTATCAGTTCTTTTTGAAGTGACGGGATAAACTACTTTTGGTGGCGCGTGGACTCTGAGAGTGGCTGTAAACACACACACACACATGCGCATGAACATATTTGCACACCACCAATAATATAGAAATTATTGTATGTTAATAGAGAAATGTATTCACCAAAGCAAAAGTTACAGAGCAGTTGTAAGTCAAAATCTTTATAATATTATTTTATCGAGACCCAGCTTGCACAACCACATACACAAGCTCACAAAGGCATTCACATCTCCATGTATTAGGAGAAGAATGAAAGAGGAGAAATAATAATAATAATAATTTTTGATATGGAAACATGATTTTTTAAAGGAGAGAGACATTTCCACTGGGTTTTTTCAGAGCTGATGTTACAGGGAGTATTGTTTTAGTTGTGGGTGCAGCCTTGGCCTGGATTGTCAGGTACTTTTGAATTTTCCCCAGTGGCTTATTTCCAAACACAATCTGAGTCAACCAACTCAGGCTGACTTTGCTCCTTCTGCTTTTCCTCAACTTCACCAATAGGTGGAGCTATGTACATGAAACAGACGATGAGCTTGCTATGGTCAGATGCCCTCAAGCAGCAGGAAGAGCTAATCAAATTGCCAGTGTGTCTGTGTCAATTACAGGAGGTCAACTTCATAAGAGGAATAGACCCAAATCATATTTGCACCTGTATTTTTCCAGCAGCTCCTGAACCAGACCCAGAGAGGGCTGAGAGACGCTTTTTAGTATGGCAGTCAGATACTCAGGCTGATAATGATATGGAAATGATGGTTTTCATAAGCACACATTCTTATGAGATATTAGCCCTTCTTTAAATTCTGTAGATAAAGGCTGAGTGTGGCCGCCTTGAGGGATGAGCTTTGCTATTTGTAGATCTTGGTGAGATGAATAGCGGAGTAAGGCTGATACTCTTACAGTGCCGAGCGGCTATCTTATCACTTCCTTTTATCGGACTGATAAAGTAAATGACTTTGCTATAGGTGTGCAGCTCTTCAAATTCATTATGAGTCTGCTCAGCCTGGTGACTATCGACATGGCTGCGAGTGTGTGATGAATGCAGGGCTGTCTTGCCAGAGTGTGTGTTCAGTCCATGGCTGTGACACACTCCAATGGGGGACTGAGAGGAAATGAAGATGTTTTTTTGTGGTTGTGAAGTGGAATACAGACTGGTTGCATGTTTTTCGGAGTCAGTAGGAAAAAAAATGTACATTTTAAATGCTTGTTTTGGTTATTATTATGCCCAGGGAATCTGGGATCTTAGACCAGTAATTTACATGTTTTTAATCAAGGAACTTGGAGGAAAACGTGCATAAATGAGCAAGAGGGCTTATTTGTTCAGCATCTCTTGAGGGAGAGTGTCACTTGCAGTTTAAAGTTATAGGAAGTAAAAACTGTTTTCAGGCTTTTAATTCTCTACAGAGTGTTCACAGCCATTTAAAGGTGCTTTACGAATACAAAAGGATTCGTAACTGTGGTCACTGTTTGCACATAAGTGCACGTGCAAAAAAATATTTTTGAACCACCATAGAGGTGTTTTACCCATGCAAAGGGACCGTGGTCTCTGTTTGCACATAAATGTGCACACAAAACACAGTTTTTTGAGTGTATTAAGTGTACACACACTCACCTCGGTGCGGTGTTCAAAGGTAGTTAGATCAGCAAAACAAATGAGTCAATGAAGGAGGTTTGTCCCAGGAGGAGCATCTATCTACGTGTTGAGTGGCAGCTCTGTCAATGAGCTCCAGGTCAAGTAATGCACTGGTGGACTTTGGAGGGCAGACTTTGTGTGTAAGTGTCCGTGTTTGTTGTGTGTGTTTTTTGTTTTTGCATTGTCCAACATCCAGACATTCGTCTCTCCGAATTGAAGGAGTGTCTTATGGCGCATGCTGTTAAGTGTAGATGAATGGGACTGTGTTGCACTCTGATCAGAACTCTGTCTCCTGTCTTATCATTACATGGAGCCTGGTCACATTCCTTATTCCTGCCCCCCCCCCCCCCCCCCCCTGCTCTGCATCTGCCAGAGAAGGTTTCTCTGTCTCCATCTCCACTCTGCTCATAATGGTCCATAATCCCCACCGAGCCGACCTGGCGGTATTGCAGAATTTACAGTAATAATGAGGACTAATAGAGGCAATATCCATCCATTTGACCACTAAATCAGAAATGTTGCTGAAGGAGGTGATAAATGTAGTGTTTCCCCCCCAATTTTCTGAATCATAAATGATGGAATAAGTCTCTTAGATCCAGATTAAGCTTCAAAATTCATGTCCATGTGGAATCCCCTTTTGAAATACAGCAGAGTCATTCAGTTTGCCTCACAGGTTTGGCATTTTGCTGATGCTGTTAAATACTGCAGCTAAATGAAAAAGCAGAATAAGCCAATATTATGAACCCTACTATCATGGAACGTAAAAAAAAGAATAGGGATTAGAAAAATATCATACTTTTCAAGTCATATCTGAAAATGATATGTTAAGTCTCTCAGCATGCACTGGATTCTGTGTCTTGCTTAAAAACAAAGTAGCTGATGCTTTTACGCAGCTTGAATCAGCACACTCTGCTGTGCGCTGCAGTGGGTGAAATATATTTACTCAAATAGTATCCTCAAGGGCTGCTACTAATGATTATTTTTATTATTGATTCATCTTTGCATTTTTTTCTCGATGTATCTGCTAATTGTTAACAATTTCCAAATGAATCAAAATGTCCTTGCAATATTTTTGAACCAAAGGTGACATCTTAAATTTGCTTGTGTTGTCAGACCAAGAGTCAAAACCCCAAAGAAAGTAAGTTTGCATTTAGAAATGTAGCCGGTGGACTATAAAAACACTGCTTTAGAAAGACAAAAACTCAATCAATTATCATAATATTTGCCTTTTTTATTTTCAAACGACTCTCAAACCCTTTCAGCCTTCTTGTTTAATACTAAAGTCTATATTTTAAGTGGTGTTATGCAAATGTACCTTTCTATTGCTCAACATTTATTGCTTAATGTTTACTTACTAGTTACTTTTAAGTTACAGACTACAAATAAAATCCATAATCATCCTATCAAGTATGATATCATATTATAGAATAAACACCAAACATCCTATTCACTAAAATAAGTTTGACAACTTTATTCACTAGTTTTTTCTTGTTTTCCTGCAGTTTCCCTCGTGCCAACAAGTCCTGATTTGGCTGCAACCTGTGCTGAGAGAACAAAGTGGACTTTGTAAAACTATGTCAGTGTTTTTGCTGATTATTGTCTTGGCAAGCACTCAGACAGCAGAAGCCCCATGTTTGCAGCAGAATGTGCCCGGCAGAGTGGAAGTCCCAGTCAGCCTCGAGCCTAAGTGATGCCCCTCCTGCCCTTCCTCTCCACTCAGGGAGAGAGGGACGGAGACATTTACAGCCGCATTTTCTGCATGGCTGTCTGCAGGCCGCAGCCACATGGTCGCACTGTAGACGCCGACGCTTCCCAATGAAGGAGCGAGCAGGAGACATTAGTGTACAGGCAGACACATAAATGGCACCAAGATGAGATCAATTAGACTGAGAGGAAGGTTGTTAGGCCCCTGTATGTCCAGTGGTCAGAGTGCGATATTTGAGCGCTGTGTGGTGTCAGTTGTCAGTTTAATTGACTTTCTTTAGGCCTGTGTTTCTAAGTTCAGATGTGCACATTTTAGTTACAGAAAAGCAGCCTTTCCTTAGGTGAGAGTGAGCTCGACAGGGTCAAACCTGCCACAATACCTTGTCGTGTTTGAGTCCCCGGGGCTGCGATGTAGGTTGGTGAGTAATCGTGCTGTGTCTGTGCATGCGTTGCCATTGATTTTGTCTCGGCTCCTAGCTCCCCCAATTACCTCCTACTCCAGGCTGCCAGTCCCTTTGCTGTCAGGGGGGAGGCTGGAGACTGGGGCCTCGGCGAGCTGTTTGTTTACACTGCTAATTGCTCCTGTTGTTTCCTTTCATTAGCCCGGGCTGAGCTATTGGGCTGCCTCACACAACTAAGTGCTCTTAGCCTTCTGGTCCCCTAGCCTACAGTAAATATTGGCGATGTATACAGCGCCTTGTAACATATGGCTGTAGAGTGGGAATGATAGGCTCTGCTGGTGCAGTAGAGTTTTATACAGAGCCCCATGGAGCCGTGCTGCTGCAGTTTTGTGTGAGTTACAGTGTGGTCGAGCTAGACTTGCCTTCATTGATACAAGAGAAGGGAAATCCTGCTCCAGTGCACTCTGGCTGACTCTCACACAAACTCAAGTCTCGAGTCTATCAAAGTTGCACTGCATTTAAATGATGTTAAATCAACGTTTGTTTTAATAAACTCACACCGTATGTGTGTTTGCATATGTGCATGTGCGTTGGTGTACTCTCGTTTTGTGCTTGGCCTTTGTGAATTATGAATAAAAGGGGTTGCATGCTGTCGTGAGCCCCTGTGTCTGCAGTGCCCCTTCCCTACACCCACCCGCCCTTCTATACGCCCCTAATACGCACACACTCATGTAAACTCCCATGCAGAAACGCACAGCATCTTAACACACAGAGCTGTGGCTCCTTAATGACTGCCATCCCTCTCTGTGCCACATTATTAATTAGCTCAATGATCCTTGCCGATGGGACCTGCACCGCGGATTAGAGCCCTCAGCACCCGCACCCCTGGCTTCTGCTGCTGCATGGTCAGGATGGGTGGGGGAGGATGTGTGTTCAGGTATAGTAGGTGACGCTAAAATGCCGTTGCTTGCTTCTTTTTTCTGCATGTGGTGCCCTCTTGTTTGTCCCTCTGAAATGTTTGCTTTTTCTATATGTGTCAGCAGAAGGGGTCAGTAAAGGGACTGTGGATCATATAGGACCCCATGGATAAATCATGTGACCCTAGAGGAGGTAGAAGGGTGGGTGCCACCTGGTCGAACACAGCGTGCAGTATGTTCAGCTCCCCAGTGCATCACAGTCCCCAGCACCTCCAAACTCAGCAGCATCACAAGATTCATGGAGCGGCGTAAGTTCCCATTGCTTCTGATCCTAGCAATGTTCTAAGTGACCACACACAGTCTAATCTATCTAAAAACAGTAGACTCCATCGCACTCCTCAGTCTTCTTGCCATGCATAATTACGAAGGTGTTTTTCCTCTGTGTGTTCCCAAAAATCCAACTGTTCATCAAGGACTTTGCCACTGTGGCATGCAAATCTACATTAATATTTTTGTCAGGAGAGAAAAAAGAAAAGCGGTGAGGGAGGAGGGGAAAAAAAAAAGGGAACCAGCCTCTCCAGATGCCTCACAATTGCACAGAGCAAATGAACATAAATGTCACTGTCAAGCTTAAATGAAGAAAAAATGTGTCACGGCAGCAAACTGTGCTGGAGTTGGAGGACAGCAGGACATGTTTTGCATATGAAGAGGTGAATGCCCAAGGAGAGAGAGGGAGAAGTTGTACCTGTAATAAATGACTATAGCCCCCCCCCCCCCCCAAAAAAAAAAAAAACACTTCACCTTCGAAACACAAGTGTGAGCACAAAGTGCAAAGGAAAACACTTTAATATAGTCTGTCTGTGACATGATAGCACTGTAATAATCCAGATTTAATGCACCAGAGTCCATGTTCACATATTTTGATCCCCAGTGGAGCAACATCAACACTCCCTCTGCTCTGCATATCTCCTGTGGTGCAGCTCTAACTCTGCCCATAGCTTCTGAGAGCGTTACAAATGTGCATGGTGTTGGGTACTAAGCAGTAAAGCCAATGAGAAGTTCGGCATCCGTGAGAATAGATATGCAGGGCATGCAGTCGCTCCAAGGTGACAGTGAGGTGTGTTGTGATTATTGACTGTGTGACCTCGCGCTGACCCCAACGGTGAGCGAGTAAAGGGCAGGGAGTTAGTGTGTGCCGCACCGCCTGTCATGCCCGTCAATACCCTGATGAATGGAGCTGGCGGTTATTAAAGCAGAATTAGAGCGGGGAGGGGGAAAGGGGGGGGGGGGAGTGGGGATAAATGATGGCGCAAATGGTTGTGCAGTGGAGACTGTGGAGCCGGATGGCACAGCATCACTGTCATCAGTCTTTATTACCCTCCAGGGAACAGAGGGGGAGAGACAGGGAGCGGTCAGCGCCATGCACCCCCTCCACCCTCCACCCTCCACCCGCAGCCTCCACCAACACCTAGGTTGCAATTCCACGTCCCTCTGCTGGCCAGGCATCCAACTAATCCTGACACATTATAACTGGATACATACCTGGGTGTCGACTCGGGGCATGCACAGACAGTAGTTTATCTTCATTCTTAGCGATGGGAACACATTTTACATAAGCACACTCCATACCAATAGATGGAGACACATACATGTGTGCAGACACGTACATACACAAATACTGCCTCTATTTCATTTTACCCATCATACACTCTCTCTCTCTCTCTCTCTCTCTCCAGGCTTCTCTGCTTTGCCCACTCCCCGCTCTACTATTTTCCTCCTCCATTTTCTCTCTCACCGAGGGAGTGGAGGACCCCCACCACAATCAATCATGTTGGAGTCACAGAGCAGCAGCACACTCAGGGCACCGTGCAGATAAGCTGGTAAGAGAAGAGAAGAGAAGAGAAGAGAAAAGAAGAGAAGAGAAGAGAAGAGAAGAGAAGAGAAGTAGGGGGGGTAGGACTTGGGGAGAGAAATGAAGGGAGGGTGTGCTGGGTTCACTGCACAGTCAAAGAGTGGGCACGCTCTCCACCAGGGCGGCTCGGGAATGGATGGGTGAGCTGATGCCATCGGTGAAGCCCCTGTGAGGCCCGTCCCCTCAGCAGAGAGCTGTGACTGCATACAGATGTGAGCGTGCCATTGATATTCTCCCCATGTGCTGCTGCTCCTGCTCTGCTCCGCTTCTTTTTTCCTAATTAGAGGTTTATTTATTGATACCCCAGTTAATGTCTCTCCTAATTTTGCAATAGTTCTGTCTCCATCACCCTGGAGATTCATTTGCCACTGTTTTCAGAGGAGAGGCGCCACTAGTTTGTGGGTACTTCCTCGCTCACCTTTCTCCGAATACAGGTCCCGGCCCATGCTCATCCTTGCGTCCTCCTCCAATGTTAGTACAGCATCTGCAAGCATTCAAATCAGTGACACGAGACTCTTAGGGAATTATAAATGCAAGAAGTCTGAAGATCCACTGAAGTCTGCAGTAGTCTTTCACTCATTAAAATTATAACTTTAAATCAAGCAAACCCTAACCTCTTTGTTTTGAAATCCTTAAAAGTCAGGAACATCAAGAAAGCTTCATGAAATGTTGCTGAAAACATAAGTGCTTTAAGAATTTGTTTCAAAATCTTCTTGTCCCCTTCACTGAGGCAAATATTGATAAATGATGTCCGGTAAGATCTGCACATGACAGTGATCCTTTAACAGACACGCTGGGGAAAATGCATTTAGGCATCCCCAACAATTTATCAAATAAGTTATTGTATTACTTACCCAGAGTCAGACAAACTCATCTGTAATAATCACATCACTTTGCATTCTGTTGAAAAATAGCTGTTGCACCGCTGCTAACTCCCTAGCATATTAATATGCTAAGAGGAACTACTATCTCTATGGTGAGGAAATAGTCCTTCCAGCAACTTCAAGGTTGGCTGGTCAGTCATTAATTTCTATTACATGGCCTTACATGTTATGCATTTATTATGATTCCATTATGTTTTCAAGGAGAGTGATTTCTACAGCGGACCATAGTGTTGTTGTTTAAGCGTTTTTGGATTATTTTATAATTATTTTTGACATTTTTTGTTACCATTTTACCTCGAGCTTGTGAAGTCAGATTTCACTATCGGGAGACTCCTAAAGTGTCATGAAGGCTAAGCTAGTTTGTAAGAGTTTACATCATTACTTTGTGAATTTGGTCAAAACATGGAAGGAAGTGTTATAACTTGTTGATAGTGATCAGGATTGTTTTTCCTGTGTGGCAAAGCAACGACCAAAGAATCTTTCTAACTCTTAGATTGCTATTTAAAGTTTTTCTTTAGCTCCTACTTCGGAGTAGGTACAGCTCCCTGCCTAAGAGAAACATTCTGGGTTATTGTGTAAACATATGATCCAATGTAGCAATGGAAAAGGCCCTTAAAAAAGACAAATGCAAATTTAATGATACTGACGCCTATTTGCACGTCTCCTTTCCAACTCAGTAATGATCATAAAGTCCACAGCACATACATACAAATAGCTATGTGTGCAGCCTTCCTACAACTCCTTTTTGTCATTTTAAGTTGCATTGCAATCCCCCCCATTTTTTAAATGTTTCTCCAAAAATAATACTCAAGCAAGGTACAGGTACTGATAAGAACAGTACTTAAGTAAATTTACTTTTTTACTCTCTAGCACTGTGCACAACACAGGCTTTGGTCTTAATTTGTTACCTACTGTTGCACAGTTGAAGCATAGGGCAAAATATGATTTGTCATATTTTCTTATCTTTGATTTTTGTATATGTGAAGTCCAGTGTAGATTTATTGTCAGGCCTATGTTCACCTGGACCTCCTCTCACAAATGTTGCCATGCTTTGTCTAGCAGTAACTATATGCATTGTTCTTATTTAGCCCCCCATTAACATTACCACGTCGGGAACCACTAGGAGATGAGGGTAAGTAGATGTTTTTGATGGGGATGATCACAGACTGCTTTTTTAAGATAACACGGTGGATACATGTTGTCCAACTGCAAGGAAAAAGAGGACGATGAGAAGGATAAAACAAAGTGAGTGGGTTGCCATTACATTGTTTACTTTTTCCAAGTATAACTAAGAATTTACTTGAGTTGGGATTTAAATTTGGCATTTACATTGAATTTAGTGTACTATTACACATACATTGTTATTCATCATTTCATGTAAGCCTAGTAAAAATAATGTTGCTTTTATTTTGAAGTTCTATTTTCGGTGTTTTGGTCTCCCAACACCTACAACAAGCAAGCCGCAAGCATGGACTTTAATCAAGGTTCATAATTTATGCATCTGAATATTTTTCCCTCTGCAGCATGCGTCTAACAAGGTAATTTTTACTTTGGTAAAATGATATTATTTGTGTTAAGCTAAGATTGTTTCTATATTGTCATGTTTATAATGTTGTTTAGCTTTCATAGTGGGCTACTTGTGTCTGACTGTGGAGGGAATTACAGACTATATGAACAAGCTGCTTAATACTGTAAGAGAGCGTCATGAGCTGAGTATAGACTACTTCTGTGTGGGCTAACACCAGCTACAGCTGTTAGGCAGCTGCCTGCTAGCATGAGTTGTGTTTCTATATTAACATCTGGTGCATGTGCTTTACATTTATTTACTAGTATTCAATCCAGCAGCATTGCAGTTGTTTTCTGCTCACAGTTTATTTAATTGATTGTACTTTCTTATTGGGCTTTTTATTCCTTTATTGAAGAGACAGGACAGTGAGAGAGTCAGAAATCAGGGACAGAGAGAGTGGGGAGCCTCTGTACATGGGGGCACTCAAACTAACCGCTTGGCCACCGGTTGTAAGTTTATTGTAAAAAAATGTATGTGCATTTTACATCTCTTTTTCCGGTGATAATAGACAATGTGTTTTAATTAGTTGTTACATCAAAATTGTAGCAGGTGCGATAAACAATCTAGCCTCCCCATAGCTCCCCAAAACACAATTCCCTGCCAATGTTTTACAATAACCTATTGACTCTCCTGGTTCCTACACAATAAACACATAAAACTTTGAAAACTATGTTGACTTGCCCCGTCTGCTAATTCCTTGCTGCATAATGATAGAACAGCTATCTGGATTTCCCTGCTTGTTATTTGGATTTGATCTCAGAAGCATAAAACCCACACGTGTCGTCTTTAAAGTATAATTTTGCAGAATAAGTCTGCTCTTTTTTGTTACTATTTCAGAACAATATTAGGTCTGAAAATAGAAGCAAAAAAGAACATTTCCTAGAAAGTCCTTTTCAGTGTATTTTGAATTGACACTTTTTCATAGATGACACATGTATTGCATTACTCAAAGTTGTAAATGAACTAAAGAGATTGTGGATTGTGGGGAGTGATTCCAACTGACCCCCAAAGCAAATGTCTTTCTAATATTCTGACTTCCTGATCTTACAACACAAATTGATATTGGGACACAATTCACCTGGATTTTATTTTTCGAAAATACAACATTATTGGTTCAGCCCGCTCGTTTTGAACCCACTCTCTAGATCACCCATTTCTCCCAGCTGCTGCGCCGAGCCCAGGTGCTGCTGCTCTCACTAACTCATGGATCACAATCATCCCCCTTAGCTCAACCTCGCACCATCCCTGTCAGTCTCTGCTGTCTCCCCAGGGCTCAGTCTGATTCCATTCCAGCCTTCAGACGGGCTACAGCTGCCCCTGGATCAGCACTGGAATTGGATGGTCTGACGACTAGTGTGAATGGTCGATAGCTGTCCTTGCACTGTGAAACATACATCCCTGGATATCGTTCTGTGGTAGCAGCATGTGTTTGTTTTGTGTCAACAGATTAAGGAAAGATGCTAACAAGATACAAAAAGAAGTTCATTCAGAAGTCTCTTTATCATAATGCTCACATGCCCTTCAAATAGGGAGGATGAGCTTTTGTGCACCAGGCATCAACGCCAATGGGTTAACTAATGATGGCATTAGTGTGTGTGTGGGGGTGTGTGTGAGAATGAGTGTGCCTATGTGTGCATGTTAGTGTCTGTGTGCTATCATTTGTGTGTATATGGGTGTATATGTGCCTTTCACAGGTGATCAGTCAAGGATATCCACTCAGCCCTTCTCTTGCAGCCCCCTCATTACAGCCCACTATCTCCTCTAAACACCTGCAGCCCCTCAGCCCACCTTCAGCTCTTGGGCCCACATGCTACCTCTTTTTGTCCCAGTGCAGAGAGAGCCTGCCCATCACATCAATCTACTGCACTGTTTATATTTATGTACAGGAGAGAGGCTAAAAAAGGCCCCTCTTACTATGGGCTTTATTGACTAAGCATTAAACGGACATTATCAGGCGATAGCCTAGTTATTTATGAGGCGGTGATAAAGGCTGCAGGACTGAGTTATGTGAGAACCAGGAGCAGGATGAAAGCTGCTCATACAGTAGAGCTGATACCCGAATGCTTGCCTCTCTCTGTCTGGGTAGAGAGGCTCGGCAAATGCGCCAAACGGAGCTGAAACGCTTAAGGATTTATGGGCGGTAAATTTATGCTCTCCATAGGTCAAACGAGGGGCTGTTTATCTGGGTTTCATTGTCACTGTCCTCGTGGCACGTGCCGCAGGTACTGAAATTTTCATATTTGCTTTAGGCATGCAGCCAAATAGGGAGGGGGGATTTGTAGGCACAGTATTCCATTGACCTTCTGAACTTAGTTTTGAATTTCCAGAGCAACACTGTGCTTGAGCTTTTGAGATGTTGACATGAATTGTGGATGACAGAACACACCCCCTTCTTGCAGGTTGAATGCTTGTGTATTCCAGAGGTATACAAACTTGCACATGAGGTGTGACTTTCTTTGACCTGAAATGAGAGGCTTCATGTCTCTTAGTTTTGTTTTAATTATGGTGACATTACATTACCAATTATATAAATAGATTTAATTAACTATAACTTTTTTTTTACTCGCAACTCTGCTATCTGCACACACATATCTACCAACACCTGTATTTCAAACACAAAGTCCTTCAAATTTTTAACACATCCTCATCACTGTATAGTGTACCCAACTCCATCTTACCCAGCCAAAGCTATCTTTCTCTTCAATAAACCAGGTCAACAAACAAAAAGCAATTATGTTGGGCAGCTGCCGCCTGGGAGTGGGTAATTACAGTGCGGTGTGGACAGCTTCATTCTAAACAGGTACTAAAAGCATCATTAATCATCCTCCCTCTGACGCCTCACCCTGGTCATGTGACACAGGCGGCTGATGAGCCGGGGAGAGGGATCCGCCTTAGGGGAGGAAGGAGCAGAGCCTGATTGGCTCCTTGCAGACGTCCTTTTAGAGGTCAGCCAGTCAGCAGAGATGACCTGCCAATGACCTTGTATCACTTGACCTCTGAGGGCCGGAGGATCACTCTCTCATATCAGGTGGAGAGCAGGCCGCAGCGGAGGGGCAGGAGGGAAGACGGATGACATGGAAATAGGGAAGAAGAGGGGAAGAATGGCGCACGGGTTGAGGCAAGACACAGAATGATTGTGTGAAGAGAATAACTAGGCGGGGTGAATATCAGTATATAAATCAGTAGGTTTGAGAGTTGATTGAGCACCTGGTTTTCCCCTTTTTTTGCATAACATTTCTGATGAAAAAATGTTTTTATGGCAGCAAGGACGGTCCCGATGGCAGCTTCACCTTCACCTCTCGCTTTTCCTCCTTTGCTTCAACCCTTTCTATTGTCAAGCTGTCCTCTGGTTGGCTGGAAGGTTTATTATGTCTTCTGAATCAAATCAATGAGCAGCAAAACATCTGTATGTTTGTTTTGATGATGTTGATTGGTCATTTATATGAAGCAAAGTGGCCAGAATTACAAAATGTGCACACAGCTTCTTTCCAAATCAATTTAATGTTCAAAATTGGTTCTGAATTTTTTGCCTGCAGCATCCCTGCACATAGTGTGTTTTTGGGTTATGTGAAAATCAATCCTCTCCCTCGTGAAATAGACCCAAGATGGCGCCTGACAGAGACTTGATTGAGAAAAGTTCATGAACTGTTCCCTCGCTGAGCACAGACCGACACGGATGGCTGATTGACATATGAAACACAAAGAGACACGTGAAAGACTGAGCGCCAACGTCCTCAAACGCAGTACCCATCCCCTTCTCTTCTGTCTCCCCCTCCACCTCACCCCATGGAGCCCCGCCCCTTCTCCTCTCTCCTCCATATGTCTATGAATCTGTCACTATGGCAACCTCACCCCAGGGGCAGAGGAGGAGCGTGATGCCTTCGTTCAGACAAATACACATCGCAGGGCTCATTTATGATGGTTTGTTTAAGGATTATAATACACTGATTGGAGGTCAAAATGTCTGTACTTGATGTCATGTTCAGACACAAGAGTGCGGTGAGGTTTGAGCCTTTTATAATGACATGCTGTGAAGCATCTTGCAGATCCTATGTGGAAAAGCTGCATTTAAACATGTTTTATTTATTTAGGTATTTTCATATCAAACACTTAAGTTTAAAGGCATATAAATACAATAACAAAATAATGTCAGCCAGTAGAGCATATTTTAAAAAAAGTAATATTGCAATTTTCCTTAGGGCACAAACATGCAGCATACCGCCACAGGACCAGTACCATTAAATCAGTGAATTATATCAATGGCATCATTAGCATAGCTGCTCCTAGGTTATTGTGTCTTGTGTGCAGTATCAGCAAACTCTGTAAAGGCTCATTCCCTTATTTTGCCTCTTTTCCCTTCACTTTATGCATGTCTGCAACTTTTGAAAGGGCAATCCAAACTAGTGGGAAGACAGAGCTACTTGGGAGAGGTCAAAGAGACGGCACACAATCAGATATGTAGCAGGGGCCACCTTGTTTGATTTTTACTGATGCTGCATGATACCACGGAGAGATACTGCATGTACAGTCCATGATGCTGCCCCGACACACAAACAGGAAACAGGGAATTATCCTATACAACAGCCTTGCAACCTTGACACACTTTCACCTCTGTGTGCACCCCTTCTCACCCTTACCACCCCCCCCCCCCCCCCACACCCCCTCCTCTTCCAGCCCCATGATACCTTACATTGACTCAAAGCCACCTCCCCCTCCTCACCCCTCCCCTTGTTTCAAGAGCAAATTTCCCTTTGCAGCCAGAAGTGCTGAGTGCGCCTGTTTGCTTTGTACACAGAAATTCGCTGAGGCTGTAAGCTGTCCCCAAACATCTGCTCCCTGGAGTGGAGCACGAGAGGAGAGGCAAGGACTGGGATTGGTGTGCATGTTGTTGTCAGAATGTGTTATGTATGGGTTTGTATTTGCGTGCGTGTGAGAGTGCATGCTCGACAATTATTCAAATTGGTGCTTTGTATCTTTTTGAGCGCTTTATTAGTAGCACCTAGGAAACAAAACACATATTTGTGTAATTGTATACACAGGGCATCCAAATGTACATAGGCACACACACTGGCACAAAAAAACAGGTGCACTTCATTTAAACTTTCTTGATGCTCAAATTGTTTGGTAGTCAAATATGTGAATGAGCCCAGTGAAAAAGACTAATAGTGCATGAAAGTCTGTGCAAATAAAGAAAAACAGTAAAATCAGACGAGCAGAAAGCTGAAATGGAACATTCAAATGATGTGTAATTACAACAACAACTTAGCTATCTATAAGTGCTTCACATCGAGTTAGAAAGAGCTTAACTTGATCAATTGAATTCATTCCCCTGAGCACCGGTGAGCATATTACATGCATATTATGCATTAAGTTAATTTTAGGTCAACTATACATTCATTACAATGATCTCAGAGGGAACCCACTTATATGTGTAAATGTAAGTTATTCTGTAAGGTGCATATTTTCTGTCATTGCTCATGCCAGGCAGTGCTCCTCGGTAACAGCTGCCCGCATAAGCTCACACACAGCAATACAAAACCAAAACAGACACTGTCGATATGCTCATTAATCATGAACCAATACATCACTGCTTTAGGTTTGACATCTAAAATATATCTTTTAATTTTACAAATGAGGCAGGTAAATTCACTTTTACTAATTATATTCAAGCTTTTCTACTTTGTCAAGAAAAACAGTTTCTTATTGATTTATTATTGAATAAAGGAGCTAAAGCAGATTTTCAAACACATTTCTATAGAGAAACTATTGCTGTAAATAAAAGGAAAAAAATAAAAATAAAGATGAAGACAACTTTCGAGGAGTTATTTTGGTTTCTTTTTCCTTTCATTCACCTTATGTGTATAAGCGCAGCACAGCTGTCAGTCTTGTGAACAAACCGTACATCTTGAGGAAGGAATTACAGAAGAGCACAAATTCATCAGAGTAGAGTCACACTCAAAAGCTTTGGAGCTAAATGTCAGGTCTGAACAAACAATGCGGTTTCACCTTCCATCAATTGAGAGGCAAATGTTGAAGCTGCCACAGGATGAAATTAAAGTGATAGTTCACCCAATATAAATCAACTCTTCTTTCACCTCCACCTCATCCCTATAATTCACATCAAGTTTTTTTTTCTCTGCAGATTTTACTGTTACTTTTTTAAATCAGTGTGTATTTCTATGTGAATATATTATACAGTAGAAAGTGTGATAAAGTAATTTTGGATTTTTTTTTAAGTGCACACCTGCTGCAAGCATCAAACACCTCAACCTGTAACATAAAGCCCTGTAACAAGGGAACAAATTTGCTAAATATGATAAAAGAGTTTGTAATAAGGCCATACTACCCCTCTCCTCTGGAGGAACAGTGGTGGACATGGGAAACCGTTTTTAGACTCCCAGGCTTGTCATCACATTTCATCATCATCATCCTCATAACCTTCATGAGTGCACTCTTATTTGCATTAAAAGGAGGAACACATTTGATGGTTTTGTTAAACATTCCACTTTGTACTATTTGTTTAGAGAGACTCGGCCTTAATGGATGTTATTTGTTTGAATGCAAATTGAATATAAATTGGGCTCAACACAGTTTTTAGTTTAGCACGCATGTAAACTCATTTGTATCAACTACAAAAAAAAACTTTGAAATGTTTATACTGTCAAAAGCTATTCTGCAGACCTGCAAGTTAAAACTTTCAAGCATATCTGTCTGTTAATATTAATGAGAAAAGCTCCAAATATATAGTTTGGAAGGGATACATGTATACATTTCTCTAAGAATCATTGCACCAAATATGCATAATAATTTATAAGAAGCAGACATATAATGGATAGTTTCTCTATTATTATTTTTTTGCTGCCTCTGACTTGAAATCACATTAAGTGTTAAGTATGCACCAGTAACTTTAATTTTTCAACTTTGCTATTATTAAAAATAGGGCTGCAGTTTATTTCCAAAAAACCCTATTGTGTGAAAAGACTCTTTCATCCAGTTTATAAAGTGAAACGGTAGAGCATTTTTTGGCTTATTAAAATAAGAGATAGGGCAAAAATTAGGTTAGCTCAAGGAAAAAAATGCATTATGCAGGTCTGGTATGGAATTATAATATGAACAATTATCATATGGCCTGCCCGCCTCTCTATTCAGCTTGATGAAATATTATTGTGTGGCCACAGAGAGCCAGCAGAGGAACAAAAGCTTGCCGAGTTGTTGGTGAAAAAGATCAAATGAGTAAAAGAAATAAAGGAAGAGAAAAAGCTGCAGATTTGGAGGTCACACAAATGAATGGTGCATCTCTCTCTCTGTGAGCAGATGACCGGGTCATCTGTGTCTCCAGGCAAGACAAGGGTCAAGAGGTGAGAGGTGAACTCTGGTGTAAGTGCATATATTAGCTTTGCCCTGCAGCCTGCATGCCCATAGGTGCAACTGTCTAATTATTATTTTATTAGCAGGGTTTTATGTGCACAAGGACGCCTGTTAAGATTTAAAAGACCTTATTAATTCATTTTGGTTGTAGCTTTTATTTTTCCACATTCCCCAGTTGCTTCATTGTAACCTACATGTTTTGTTGTCATTAATATCCATTCTGGAAAGAGTATTACTTTCATATCCAGTGCAAACAATGATAATTGAAAGCTAAACAACAATATTCCCCTTCATAGAATTAGTGTGACGGCTCATTTCTAGATATTAGAATAGACATTAACACGACAGAAACACACTGCTATACCGGGAACATAACAGTGTTTAAGGGCCGGGTTCACAATCATTTACTTTATATGAGGCTGACGAGCTGCTGGGGCCACGCGCGCAATTTATTGGTTGATGTGCAAAACAGCACAGACAGCGTTTTATTGTCTGCCCTCCCGCATGAGTGTTCAGGCTAAATGATCATTTTCTGATGCATGTATCGCGGTAATAAAAGACGCAACAGCTCCCTATCGTGACGTTTCTACATTCCATTAACGTGCAGTTACACATGCATGCAAACGCTCCCAGTTTTGTGCCTTAAATAGATGGATCACCACGGATCAATACTCCTAATACGAGCGGTCGATAAATCTATCAGTCAATCATGGTATTTTAATCTTTTGGGGACTGAGGATAAAGAAAAATGTAAACACTGGACAAAAGCTGGTTTATAAAAGGACATAAAAAGTATTAAATAAGCACCCTGGTGCTCTGCCAAATTAGCACGATAATTTCCTATGTTACAGGTGCATTTTGCTTTTTCTATAATGTGAGCTTTAAGACACAAACTACTTTAAAATGAAGAAGAAAAAGAAAGAAATGTAAAAATAAATCCATGACTTAGGCTATCAATTCGTCCAAGAACTTACAATGACAAGAAGAGAATTAATTGCAAAAGTCAATCCAGTGTCCATAAAATAAATTTGATCAAATGAAGCCCTTAAATAAATAAGTATATACATTTGTTATTTTAAACAAAAAAACAGGTAGCACGTGCCCTGTAGAATAAATAGATTAAAGTAAAGCCACTTCCTGAATAAAGAACAAATAAATAAACGAGTCCCTCCGCATTTGTATGGACAATTAATATTATTTTGTTTCCTAGTTTACATTGTGTATACATGGAGCGCGATGGAATGACTCGGATTTTAATATTCAAATCAGAGCGCCAGTCTGAAGCCGGGGACGATGACAAATTGTTGTGACCCGTTCTTGCATGAAGAAACTTGCCATCGCGCCTCTCGCGATAAGCATCCATCCATCGTGATAACCAAATAAAGGTGCAGCCTGATTGAAACCGATGCAAACGGGAATCAAAACATCTGCAGGCTCAGTAGTTCAGGGCCAGGTGTTTTTGGAGAGGTCGGTCCAGGAGAGGGGCAGGTGTCCATGGTGTCCATGGTGTTAGAGTGCGGAGCAGCCGCGGGCACCGGCTCTGAGATCATCAGGCCGTCTCTCTGTAATTTCTTCTGCTTCATGCGTCTGTTCTGAAACCAAACTTTCACCTGCGTCTCGCTCAGCTGCAGGACACCGGCCACCTCCACGCGCCTGGCCCGCGTCAGGTACTTGTTGAAGTGGAACTCCTTCTCCAGCTCGGTCAGCTGCCTGGTGCTGAAGCTGGTCCTCGGGGTGCCGTTCTCCGCGGGATGGTCATCCGAGCAGAGGTTTCCGTGTCCAGCACCCAGGCCCGGACCAATGATACTGAACCCACAGGTCATGTGCATCCTGGCTGAGGAGAGAGGACATGAAAACAGTCAGAATTGAAAGAGCAATGAGGTTACTCGCAAGAGAAGTAAAAAAAAAAAACACTAGTATAAAATGATCACGCCCAAATCGAGGGATAAGGAAGAAAAATAAGAGGGAAAATATTACTATAATAAACCTTATAATATCTGAATAATAATATGTCCTTATAACTTTTTTATAACTCCTCAGAAATTAATTAAATATTTGTAATGAAACTTTTTGCTTCTTACCTGGTAGTTTAAAAAATCTATTAATGAGTAAATAACAGGTTTGTTTGTCAAATGTCCAGGAAGTCATTAAAATGATTTCCAAAAATTAGGATTTGTAGGATTTGGCCCTAAAGCAGTTTGTTGATTTAAGGTCTTCACCTGGGAGCCATTATTCTGTCTGAATATCAAGTAGATGTAGTAGATGTATTTCTCCACTGTAAGTTTTGCAACAGCCCACAGGGACTAGCGAAACCTTTTGGTGGTGTAAAACAGGTGCATGGGGAATAGAATCATATCTATTGGGGCGGACATAATAACAGAAACACCTGTGCGGTATGACGCAATCTCATGCAACAACAGAGCAAACTGCAGCCTGAAGAATTAATGCAGATTACGATCGCCACCTCTGACCTTAAAGATTTAAAAGTTCTACGTCCATAATGTAAAGGTGCTGCTTTTGAAATGCATCATGGTCACTAAAGAGAAGAACAAAATGTTCCATGATATTTAAGATATGCAGAAAAGTATAGTCAGAGATGCGTAAAAACTTTGCAGCGTTTACAGTCCATTAACTGCATCAGAATCATTAATAATATGCCTGTAGGCCTTTCTGTGTCAATGACAGTTTAACAGTTTACAAATCCTTTCAGACTTTGCATTTAAGACAAATGTGTTCCTTGTTTTTCCTCTGAGGTTTTGGGTCACACATTAAAATATCATCTGTGCCGCTTATGTGCAATGAATGACAGGAGCCGCAGCTAGATCCTGATTTTTCATGGCTGACATTGTGGGCAAGTCGTCAGTGAGTGTTTGCCTCTGAGAAAATGTGCTGCTGCTACATAATGGAGTCAGTGTGCCAGGTGTAGTGCGATCTCTCCCACCACAATTCATTGGGAGGAAGGTTAACAGGCCTCTAGCCACTTGGAAAAGCATAGCAGATGGAAAGGTCACTTATAGGATAAATGTCGACATCTGTGTTTTAAGGAAATGAATGTCAAGGTGGGCGAGCCGGAGAATTAGAGGGCAGCGAAGAAGAAGAACCAATACAGAGGAGCTGTACGCAATTATGAAGTTCAGCTTTCAGTAGTGCAAATCACATGCACATTCTGATAAATGGCTGCAAAGATAATAGAATTGATGCCGGCCAGAAGGCATAGAAGAATCAAACTAAATATTTGAGGAATGACTTGCACACTTAAAAATAGCCAGCCAGCAAAGGGAATGGAAGGGGCCTCCCAAGCCAAGGAGAGGAGAAGAAGAAAAGGGATGGATCGATACACATTGCCTCAGTCATCTGGGCATCCAGCCCACAGTAATTCAGGTGCTGTCAAAGCATAATTGAAGAATGACGCACTGGGAGTATATACACTGAGCCAGGAGATCAGGTTACTGCAGGTCTGTGGAGGCCTTTCAACCAGGAAGAAAATGCAAGACGTTGTTCTGTGCCAAAACCAATAGAAGCTCCAGTGGAAAGCATACTTTCACTAATGACTCTTTTACAAGTTACACAGTAGCGCTAATGAGTTACTCCTACAGATGATCCCCTTCAGAGAGATGCAGGGAGAGGTTACAGAGATGCTAACAGTAGTGCTAGGAGAAGTCTTTGTGTGAGGGGGCAGCTGGTAGCAAATGGCTTTCTCATGAGCACAGATTTAGATCAGATGAGTGGCTAATGTGTTTTATGAATAAAATCACCCGGAGATCAGTCAAAGGTGTTTTTGTCACCTTTACCTCCCTCGAAGTGGCATCATCACTGAAATGTTTACCTGCTAATCTAAAACATGTTGTCTGTGCAAGTGGGAAATGACAAGCTATACAGTGCAGTTTTGTGTTTGTTGCATCTTTTTGCAATATGTTTGACTAATTACAGATGTTAATGACTCTTACTGTGCCTCATGCAGCAGCAACCTGAGAATAATATTTGTCAATGTGTGTGAAAGCACATTATTACCCATTAATTTGATTTCTGAATTGTTTTTTCCAGCTTGTGCTTCTGCATCAAATTGAATTGATATATTCCAAATATGTTGCAGTCAAAAGGTAGAAGTGGTAGTTTTTTATCTTTTTGTTTGTTAGATCTTTTTGATATATCTGGAGATATTCATGTTTAATATTGCTTTTCTTAAAGCAGCATCATAACAAAATTATTCAAAGTGCTCAAGTGCACATCACTATTCACTAATCTGAAATATTCTGTTTTTTTCAGTTTGTGCTTCTGCATCACATGATGAACAAACCAAAGATTCATTTTCTTATGTTGCATTAATATGAGAATAATGTTTAACAAGAATTGAGTCATGACTACCCACAAATCTGAATGATTTTTTAATTTATTTTTTATGAAGAGTTTTGTGAAGGTTTTTTTTGGATGGTTTCATATTTTTAAGTATTAATATATCAAAATGCTTCTGATAAAACAGCATCAATCAAGTCCTCAGAGATTGTATCACTACAAACTAATTCGATTTTTAACTCTGTTTTTCTATCTCTGTGGGCTTCTGCTTTATTTCATATTCAAGTATTCTGAGTAAAATTAAAAGGTCTTGTAAAAGTTTGAAATCTTTGTTCTGTGTTTGTTACAAATCAAGGGAGATGATTATGCAGCATGAGTAGAAATGATCATTATACTAATGTGCATATTGCGGCAGGTTTATGTTTGTTGCACTGCTTGCAGAGGAACTCAGGCCTTCCTTTGTTTTGTTACCACAAACAGTTTGTGGTTATGATGGCCGACATGCATCTTTGGTCAGTGAACATTTGGGTCAGCAGCTCACTCACAGCAGACACAGAATGTGCTGTGGAGAAGAAGAAAAAAAGACTGGACCACCATTGTAGTAAATCTTCATCCATGTAAAATTTATGAAACGCAGCTCAAGTACATTGGCCAGTCAGTCAACTGACACTATTGATCAAAGTGAAGGATCTATATTGGATACTATAACTCACATACAATTGAGGATTGATAGGCATTTTTCACATTAGGAGGCTATCTGTATTTTTTTTTATTTAAAGCCTGGGATGTGTATTCTTCTGTGGGCTCTGTGCCCAGGACTCATCACTCAGGGAAATGATGATCTGTGACAGCAATTATGTTAAAAAGGTGGACACATGTAAAGGTGCTGCAAACTGAAATCAATACACAAGGGCTTTCATTACAAACAGACAACTAATCGATACTCAGGGAGCACTCCTGCTTACAGGAGTAAGTTTTACTCAACTTCCTGTGAGGCTCGACAGCCACTGGTCTGATGCATTATTCAAAGGCTGCTGGTTAGGAAGGGCATGGCTAAATAATTGATCATTTTCAGGCTTGAATATACACTGTGGCTGAGCAGCTTTTACTGTACTTTACAATCCTCTTGTGTGTGTGTGACTAAATCCTGCGTGTGACTGTAGGTGGAGCAAACATGTGAAATAACCTCAGGCATTAACATGGAACCGTTAAGGAAATATAACAGAGTCCTCATGTGCATATTCAAATTTGGCGCCGAGTAAACAGCTAGGATTACATACCAAGCGTTTAATCTGTTTTTAAAGTGAGAATAGTAAAAAAAAGAACAAAAAACATTTGTTTGTGACGGAGGACATTCACAGTGACGCAAAAAACGTCAGCCTCTTTCCAGCGCTATAAAAAAAACTTTCGACCAAACTTTCCAAACTATCACTGGACGTTTCCCAAAGCTTAAAATAAAACTTAAACACATTTTTCCTGAATGAATGTACGTCCCAGAGAAGCTTTCTCCCTCCTTTCGTGCTCAGTCTCTCGTGACAAAACTCACCCGCCCGGTGCTGACTCCTCTTCACTCTCATCCACTCAAAAGTTTTTCTGTTTACATCCAAAGCGGCGTTACAGTCCAAAGTAACAGAACTCCCCACGTCGACGTGAAACTCTGTGTCATTGTAGGAGCAGGTTTGAATTTGCTCTGCGGGTGATCCAAACCCGCTTTGTGCCGTCTCGTCGTTGTTTGATGCGCAGTATCCGCGTCCTGGAGAGCCCTGCCCCTGCGCCCTGCGCCGCCAGGGGACACGGGGCGAGTGGGGGCAGGCCGGTGCCGAGAAGCCCTCGAGAGTCTCACAGTGGAGTGAAAGAGGAGGAGGGCTGTCCAAAGAGGAGCACAGAGTCAAACTGTTAGAGAGAGTTAAGTACCGAGGCTGCGGAGAGTTAAATCCAGAGGCAACTTCCCCCTCCTCGTCACGGCCGCAGAGTTCAGAATAAGTGCTGCAATCGGGGTCCAGGTTTATGACCTCTTTGGCTTGGCAGCAGCCCGTGAGCAGGGGGCTCGTACTCTCCCCTTCGACCGTTAACTTTTGATAGGAAGTCATTATAAGCTCTCCCCTCCTGCATAATCATTGGACGGGGTCCCGCTCCATGGCCTCTCGTGCATCCAGTAACGCGTGGTCAGGCGGCTGCACGAGCGCGGGGACATTCCTCTGAGGAGAACCAGCAGTTCCTGATTGATGGAGATGACGTGCCCTCCTGGTCTCGGCCAATAGCTGGACATCTCTGTCATCAGAAAGGACAAACACTGAGGAAACTCAATTCAGGTCAAAATCTGAATAGTGGCATTGAAAGAAAACTACATTTGTCCTTACAAATTCATCAGCATTCACAGAGGGCCTTCTCGTGCTTTTCACCTATGCAGACAGGTAGGCTATGACGTCACACATTTTTGCGTCCCGAACTGTTTTGTTTGCCCCAAGAGAAATGTGTTTTAGGTCAAATTCTGCTATAATGATTATTTTTCACGCCAACAATGCAAACTTCTGTTCCCAAAGAGTAAATTAGCATAATATAGAGCTACATTGAAGCAGCTAATGGATTTATGCAAATCTGCGCTGGCTCCTTGAAAAAACCCGAGGCCCTCTTTAGCAAAGGGCTTAGGTCATGAGAAAGGCACACTTAATGGGTTCAGAGGTCGTGACAGCTGGTATTTAGAAGTTCAGTTGCAGCAGATTTGTAATTAGCCTCGAACAAATACAAAAAAAAAGATGGCTGCGAGCAGAGATCAAGAAGTTGGAACTGACACCAGAACTCCCGGTCCCTCCGCCAAGAAAAATAGAGGGTGTATGTTATGTTAAAGAGAGAACTTCAGACTGTGTTTATGTCAACAACACTCCCCTGAATTTGTTTAGGAGTAACTTTTCCTGTGAATTTTTGCTATCAAAGGTTGGGTATGAAAACGAATTAAAGGAATTCACTACATCCACAAATAATAGAAGGTAGATATTTATGACCATGGCTATATGTTTTAAAGACATTGGAAACGGTTCATTTAGCCTGTGCTTTTGTGCAACAGTCGATAAACAAAAACTCCGCCAGCTCAGTGTTATCACCTCCAGTACAGAAGTGAAAATGTCAAATAGCTCCATATGGCAGCACAAGGTTTTCTCTCTCTCTCTCTCTCTCTCTCTCTCAAGTCTGGTGACCTACTTTAAAAAACACACATCAGTGTGTCGCGACCTGAAAATAAATAGAGTAGGGAGAGACGTGAATTTAGATAGCCAATAAATGTTTGATTTTGCAATGTAAGTCTAAAGTGTTGAACAATATCCAAACTGCTGAACTATTTTCCTTCAACTTAACGTTCATGTATGTTATCTCATAGTCACAATAAATGCAATGATTCCAAAGACAACACAAGTTTCATAAATAAGGTTACGTTTTATATTTCATTTCCGAGCTTCAGTCATGTTTCACGTCGCTCAGTCTGTGTACAAATTATGCAGGCAGACGAGAAATGATGTTTGCATGATGTTGAAATTATTTAACTATTTAATTATTTATTATTTAGAATGAATTTGAATGATTTATTTCCCTGTCCCTGCATGCTCAAATCAATCTGTTGAAAATATAATAATTAATACATTTAGTATGTTGATTGAAAGCCATAACATGCGTGCAATTATTTTTTTTTCTTATTAGCCTATTATGATTAGGTTATTGATATTTCATTTTCAGATAACAGGACATAACCACCATCCGTAATATTTGATAATAAAAAAAAACAGTCTCTGTTAACTGTTCTTATCGTTTTATTCCGATAATCTTCCCTATGTCTTTTAAGTCTGCAGTAATTACAAAATAATTCAGCGTAATGAACAACTTCTAACTGCATTCTTACAACACAGAAATATGGTCCCAGCTGTGGGAGTTAATGGGATTCTACAGGCAGCGATGTGCTGAATGACTGAGTGCAATATATCCCCTCTCTTCATGCATTTGCGGCGCGCGCTGATCCATCTTCATGTCAGCTCGGAGGTTACTCAGGGTTCACGCGCTCGCTTGTTTCTCTCCTCCACACTCAATAAATAAATCTCTGCAGCTTTCTGTTTACCGCCTGAATATAAATTTGTTTGCAGTCGATCGAAGACCTGTGCGGAGGTATTAGAAATTGTATTTCTGTAATGGCTTTCAGCAGGGAGGGGAAGGAGGGGAAGGAGGGGAAGGGGTTGCAGAGAGGGGAAGAGAAGAAGAAAAAACAGGTGTGAGCAATCTCTCCTTTTTCCCCCTATGCAAACGAATTTTTAAAAACATGCAGCATCTCCCTACAGCCCTTGAACAAATTACTTTTAAAACCAAGTAACCTTTTTATTTTGTAGGACAAAAACAGCAATTATTGTTTGTTACTAGAAGTGCCATATGTCTGATTAGCATATTTGAAGAGTTGTTCCACATCACTGACCAGCACTTTTATGCAACAGAAGTTATATTATCACATAAAACAAAAAAACACACAAGTGAATTCAGCTGAGGACAGCTTGTTTCCCCTAAACCACACATTCTGGATGAGTTGGCTATAGAAATACGACAAAGGATAATCCCACAATTTAGCTGAATATTTGATCTCCCTCAAACCAAATTCTGCATCACAATTACAAAAACAAAAGAAATGATTCCCCCAATCCTTCCAAAAAACATTCTCCTAAAACTGAGTGCAGACATTCTGCATCCTGATCACCCTCCCCGTTGTTGTGACTGGAGGTGAGGTAAAGATGGCAGCTCTTGTGTGGCTCTGTCAGGAGGCAGGAGACAATATTGACTGATGCTAATTTGTTTTGCGGCCATGCTCTGATGTGTGTCAATAGGCGGTCGAGGCCCAAGGATCAGCACTGTCCGTGCTAAGATTACCTCAATGGATTTGAATTGAACCCTTATCCATGTTACCTCTACTGACATCAGACACTCCAACACTGTCAGGCCTCATTATGTGTCGGCTCTTGACCCTCACAAGACTGGGAATGAAGCAGTGCTGACAGACGAGTGTCACCAACAAGTCAGAGAGGTCAGAGCTGTTAATGTAGTTCCAGGACGGGGAAAATGACAGTCATCTATGCCATGTTTATGGAGCTCAGGCTCTTCAATGCAGCATCAGGATAGAGCTGTAATGTGGCTGAGGGACAAAGAGAAAAAGAGAGGGAGAGGGGGAGAGAGAGGGTCAGAGCAGACATTCAAGTGTGGCACATTGACCGGCTGAGAGATGGCTATCTTTATGATTGATAGAGCATGTCTGTGTTTTTCAGGCATTGACATTTGTGAAAAATTGCGATGTCAGAGGAGGTTTAGCCCACACACAAGCTAGGGAGTATAACTTTAAAAACAGAAAATTCTGCTAGAAAGACTCACCTTTTTATAAAAATAGATTAATCAATTTTACATTGCAAAAGGAACAATGGACAAAATATACTGTCCATGTCCAAAAAAAAGACAATTTGCATTACTTATACTGTATTCTCTTAATGATACACATAATATACTTGTAAACAAATAATATATTTTTAAACATATTGCCTATATTTGTACACAAAATGAGTGGTACTGCAGAAAACCCCTTCTATGCTCCATAATCCATGTAGTGTTTGTTATATGGATGCTGTGTATGTCAAGAGGTCTTGCAAGTAATTATTTATTTTTATAGTTGTTTCTTTCTTTGCATACAATACAATCAAAATATTATAAAAACATCCAGTCACTGAATAACTTCTAATTGTCCTTTCCTTCTGGTTAAATGCGACGAAATCTGTCACAGCACATGAACTTTAATCATAAATCCAGTACTGTGCAAATGGCTGGGGACAATACAGCTAAGTGCACTCAGCACAGGCTCAACAGTGTGACAATGAAGCAATACTGTGCTAATACCAGGACTTTTCAGCTATAGCCTGTAGTATGTATCTGCAGCCGCTCACAGCTTCACTGAGCCAAGAGGCTCCACGTCGGCACAATCCCAAACAACATGACAACAAGCCATCAGTCATCTTCCCCCAGAGCTGCTGCGCACACTTCTGTGTTTCCGGAGTTCTTACTGTGGGAAATGAGCAGGGTTAAACATGAAACAGGAGGAAATGTTCATCACTGCAGCACATTAGCTAATATTCTCCCTCATACAGCATTGTTTTCTCTGCAGGGAAAGAGGAGTGTTTTTTTTCTTCTTTCGCTTCAACATCCCCTGCTTGTTCACAGAGTAAATCAGCAGTGTACTGTGAATGCTAATCGTGCTTAATACCAAAATGCTGATAGAAAAATGACACAGTGATAGTATAGCACCAATCTTCTGGTGAGGTCCAGGGAGGAATATTTCTGCAGGGAAAAAAAACAAAACATGTAATCTTGTAATTAAAGCTATATGTTAACATTGAGTAAATTATTCAAACTCAATAGTGCTAAAATGAAAGGCTGCATTATCTATCAGACTGAAATATTCAAGATGTCCCGAACATCAGTTTCATTCCCCCCAAATTAAGGCTGACATGTTGTGCATCTTGCAAACTTTGTTCTCTCCAGTAGATATTAAAACAAAGTTATCTTGGAACAATGTCTGGCTGCACAGCATGAGTTATTCCTACTTCAGAAACATTTAGTTTAAACATTTGAGGTTTGACTCAAATTACTCGTGTAGTCAACAAAATAACAATGTCCGATTGCAAATATCTCTGATTCAGCATTTGTGTTATGTTGGCTGACCTTCTTATTATTTTTGTCCAACTGAGCCAACTGCTGTCTGTGTAAAAAATAACCATTACAATAGTAAATCTAACCACTTGTTAGTTTTTTTCAATGCTTGTTTGACTTCCCTCTACAATAATTGGAACTCAACATGTAGAATAGTGTTGAAGTGGACCCTATTACAACAAAACGTTAAAATTGACAGAGAGGCAAAGCTGCTATACAGGGGAATTGGACAATTTCTTTTTTTTATGTATTTGATATGCATGAACACTTTTTTCCATTACATATTATGAAAATGTAATTCCTAAATAATTCTTACTGCAGAATTTAAAGTACATACGGTGTAATGTTGCATGGAAAGTACTGTCAAAACTAGAGCATAGATGGAAAGGCATATATTAAGACTATTTTAAAACATTTTACAGGACTTATTTTTTGAAACATGGCATCTGCAATTGTCATAATATTACAGGATATCAATCACTTTAACCAATATTTAGTATATTTTTGAGAGCTTTCCAAATGGGCAAGACTGAAAAATAATGAATTTTACCATCATCTAAACATAGTCTGATGTAGCTCTAAAATATTTTCATGCTGCAGATGTTATAGTCATAAGTCTTGTGTCGGTATGATTTTTCCACACAGCTTTAGACGAGAGCAACCCAAAGAAAGTGAGCATTGATTGGTACTCAGTGTGATAAAGCCATTGGCTGTTAAATACTTCTTGATTGCTCAATAATGGTCAACATGTGACATTTAGCAGGGTGACTGTTGTGATTACAAGTTCATTCATTTAACCGCTGCAGCTCTCCTGCAGGTGACTCTCACTATACGCACGGCGGAGACACTTTCATCACCAACTTACCTTTTTATTGTCACCGATCATCCTTAACTGGGAAGCATTTAAAATGTCATTGATCTTGATAATGCCTGGCCGTAATATGACAGTAACAGTTGTATGAGATTCAGGAAGTCAAATTTCAGAGATTGATGAGTCGTAGCAGTTGAGTTATAATCCATCTAGCTGACTAATGCTCGGGCTCTGTTCCACACCGAGGAGCAGACAAATAAATAAAAGCCATAAAGGTGACACAGGAAATTGATACTTAACAATCATCTTGAGCAACAAGCACCTGGAGAGACTGGTGGGCAGTACTTACTGCTGTGGAGGGAGACGCTGAGAAGGTTAATAGGTCATAAAGAGAACAAAAGCTCCTAAAGGCCACACATATAGTTCAGGGTTTGGCTCAACAATGGACCAAAATATTACATTTGACAGACACACTCTAGGAAGATTTGACTTATAGTGTTTTCATCATACAAATCAGTCCCTTCCAGAACTTAATAATTTGAAATAAAACTGAAGAGAAAGGTCCCAAACTTGATCGTAATCTTGAAAATTGTGATCCACCAAACTTTTGAAAGAGAAGAACAGGCCCCAGTAGAAAAAAACACCAATAATACAAATTATTAGTTTTACCAATTTTGGAAAATATAGATGCACTTGTATAACACTTTTCTAGTCTTCTAGACTACCCAAATCTGCTTTTACACTATAGGTCACACATACCCATTCACTAACTGATGGCAGAGGCTGCTACGTGAAGTGCCCAACAGTATTAACTAATCCTATTATAAGCATTCACACACTGCTGGCTGTGCTACTTGAGAGCTATACGAGTGAGTTCAGTGTCTTGCCCAAGGACACTTCGACATGTGGCTGCAGGAGCATTGGATCAAACTCCCTACTTTCCGGTTGAAAGATGACCAAGTCCACCACTCACAAGCCCCCCTCCACTCCCCCCCCCCCTTAATACTGGAAGAATGTATCCAGTTCACAGTAGAGTCCTGAACTTGGTGTTGAGTGTTTTTATCCTGCAGTTCGTCATGCTTCGTTGTCTACATATAATATTGTAACTAAGAGAAATCAATGAGTCTGAATTCAATCTTTTTTTGGAAAGTTGATGTTTAATGTTTAAATACATGTAGTCCATTGATCAATGTTTTGACCCAAAAATCCAACAGGACCAGCATCTTCTTAAGACACTTATGATGCAGAAATCTTCAAGTCAATATTAAAGACCATAATTATAAATCCAAAATACACTTCTGCTAAACAATGTTTCATGGGTGAAAAGGTGGAATCATCATTTTTCAATATCTGAAAATTATATTAGAGACTTTCAATGTTTTAACTTATTGACATTTTAACCAAGAGGTTCTTGAAGACTGAATGTAACAAATGCTATGTGTGACTTCATTGGTTTTTTTTTAATTGTATTTGGATATTCTGAATTCTTCATAGAAGTATAACATGTATGACTCTGTCAAATGTCTTTTAAATTACATGATTTTGTTTTCTGCAAATGTGTCAGTCTTGTAAATCTTCATGAACTCAAATAAATAGACAACAATCTCTATGTTTTGATTATATCTTCATTTTGAACATGAAAATAAGATAAATAACTGAGCAAGAAAAGGGATGGAAAATATCAAAGTGAACCTAAACAACAAAAATGAGTGCCATACTCAACACAAAGCAAACAGAACACGTCTGAAAGGGGGTAGGATGAAGTTTGCACTAATTTAAACAACTGTAACACACAAATAATCAGAGTAAATAGTAGAAAAAATAAAAACACAAGCTATCACAACCTTTCCTCTTCTCTATGTGTATTAAAATGTTACTAATTCCGTATTTTTCTACAATTTTCAAGTGTTAGAGTTTGGTTACTTGTTTGTTTTTGCCTTGTGATGGGCTCCTTTAGCTGTACTTTTTATTCTGAAGTGATTTGAATTGTACATAAAAACGGATCCATTAGCTGTTGTTTCATGAATTCAGCTTTGATGTCAAGTGGGTTGTATGATTTATAAATAGTAGTGCACTAGGAGCTTTAGCTCCCCTACATACCTGGGGATGATTCCTTAATCACTTTATAATGGTGTCACTCTTCTGGTGCTCTAATGATGCTGTGTTTGAGTGTACTGTTGTTAAGTGCTCAGGGTCTGGTCATGTATATATGTGCATGTATGGATTGTGGTGTAAAATGTAAAAAGAAAACACCTGCTGAAAATAAACCAAACCAAACCAGTGAAAGGAGTCCTCATCAGAGTTTCCAGGATGTCAACAAACTAATAAGAGAATAAGCAGGGAGAGCATACCCATCTATAAGAGCCGAGGCTGCCATATAGACATTTATTATTACTAGTTTCACTTATTTCCTCTGATAGTAATCCCCATACAATGAATGGAATTACCTCGTCATAACATAAAACTCGAGCAGACACCAGCAGCTTACTGTGATGGTAACACGATGAGCTCCAGGCTTTAGTTTTCTTAAATAAAGGGGCAAAGACTGAAGAGTTGTCATCTTTGTTCATGGAAGCTTAAGAAAGTCTTGATGCAAAGAACATTTTTCAAGTCATACCCTCAAAAAATTCACTTTAGCAACAGCTGCAGATGGGACAGTGGTACATCAGTCACTGTAAAGAACAAAACAGAAAAATGTAGAAATTAATGATGGACCGTAACCAAAGCTGGTTTCATGGCACCACTGCTGGCGTTATTTATCACTAAAAAGATCCACTTAATGCTGCACTCCAGTCTGATCAAAGCCAAGAATTTAAAAACATAACATGTACAGAGCTTTGGCTTTGCAGATATCACCCCCCTTAAATAACAGATGTCATCAAACCTGGGGGGGTCAAGTGAGTGAAAAGGAAATAATGACTTTAGTTGCTAACTAGGAACAAGCATAGGGTGAAAACAAGCGGCTAACTTAATGTTGTAATGTCTCCCCCTTTGTAGGGGGGCCCTTGGGGGTGCTTTTCTTGACCTCTGGGGATCCCCCTTGACCCGATCCTCAGAATTACTGCACTCCAGTGTGTGTGCATCAGTGTGTGTGTGCATCCTCTCTGCTTTTAGTGTGTAGAGGAACCAGAGGTAAAGGTCCTATTGAGCCTCAGCTCCATTAACACCATAAATCACCTCGTGTATGCAAGAATCCCAGGAATCCAACACTGTCTGCTTTTTCTTCTCCCCACTGCTCACAATCCTCCTCCCCACTTTTAGTCAAATATATTTAACGGGGAGAACTTTTTCCTGCGTCTTGCTCTTGCCTTTATTATTTTTCTCTTAAATTACCCAGCTGTCACCGCCGGTTTGATGCAGATGTGGTTGTAGACATGACTTTATTTTATTCAAATTTTCCACAGGGTTAGAGCTGCTTCATTGCTCCCATGACTCCTACTGAGACCTGCTGAAAAATGGTGTCAAATATTTACCAAATGACAGCTGATCCACAGGCTGATTAGCCAATAAATTAGGAGCAAGGAAGTCATTCTAACCAGGACCACTAGGGGATCAGCTTCCTGCTTAGCTCCTCCATTTCAGAGCTGTCAGTATTCCTCAGTGACAGCTCATTTACAGTAAGGACACTGATATAAAGCTGTCATCATGTCCACAAAATGTGTGCAACTTTGTTAGAAATGTGTATACCACAGGGCTAACATTAGCGGGTGTAGGAGAAGGTTTACTCCTCCATCATTAAAGAGTTGCTGTCTGTCTTTGACTTGCAAATCTGATGAGACCCAAGAGAGCCTGTCTGTGACCCACTTCTGTCAAATAAACGCAGAGAGCCCCTGTGTGTCTAATTTAGCTCAGCAAGAGTCGAAAGTTTGAAATCAAAATTATTTTTCCATGAAATCTTTTGAGAATCTACATGTCACAGTAGATGCTGTTAGGAAAGTCTCCTCATTGTCCTTTAAGATAATCTGTTGTCATTAGTGACTGAACCTCATTGGTATGTTGTGGACTGGAATGGCTTCTAAGTTAACATGGCTAACATGCCCCCTGAGGAGGCCAGCCCCAACTTGCAGCTCTGCAATTTGGCTATTGAAAAGACAAGGGGTTGGGAAAGGAGGAGGCAGGAGATCTTGTCATGGTGCCCAGTGGGTTCAGAGCATGTGGTTGGAGTGTTGGAAAGACCGCCTTGTCTCTGTGATTAATGGCAGGGAACTCAAGAGGCAGGAGCCAGGGAGAGGTTTGTGTGGCAGGACTGTGCAACCTGAAAGCACAATACTGAAGAGTTTTCAATGAAGGTCTGAGGTATGCCTTAATTTGATTACAGAATTGTTCTCGTGATTTTTCCATGTGGGATCTAATTTAAAAAAAATCTTGGTAATGAAATATCACTGGGAAAACATTGTAATCAGCAATGAATCATGTAAACAGTGCACAAGAGCTGCAGATTTCCCAAATGCATTTAATAAGCATGTACAGTATGAGACATCTCAATTAATCAAGAAACTGTATCAAAGAATCACTGTTTCTTTTAATGGCTGTAACAAAAATAAAAACATCATTCCATGTGAACATCATTCTGCTCATTTCACAGTTTAAACATTTTCGGCTGATTAAAGTACATGAAGAAAGAGGTCTAACGTGACATGAAAATAATAGAAATAGATATAAATAGAAAACCAGCTCCTTGTTTGGTTCCCGCATGCATTTAACATGCAACGACATAAAAGCCACAAAATTACAGCAACCCACGTCATTAAAAATTGATTGAACATCTTGTGCATGCTTTTTAAGTACAGTATATACAGCACGGTTAAAGACCTGCATTCTTCAGTTTCTGAGCCTGAGTAACACAAATGACTGCAGCTCTCCTTTAATTAAGATACATTCACATATTTTAATTAAAATGTTTCATGAATGCTGAACATGTGTGTTTGGGGATTTCAGCCCAGGGAGGCAAATCAGACATCCTCCAGTCTTTCATAAGTAAGTGAAAGTGGACGATTTTGATGAGCACAGGAGCCCCCCAATATTGGACTCTAGGGCCAGTTTGAAATGCTGGCATGGTGATGACTATCACCGCCCATGCAGGATAGCGGTGGACCAACAGATGGAGGTATGCAGCTCTGATGGGTCAGATGTGCAGGGGGGAAACACTGACCAATGCTGCAGGCAACAGGAGCATAATCCACGCAGTGCAGCTCTGCAGAGGAGGAAGTTCTTACAACACATGTGTCTGAAAAGCCCAGGAGGTCTGCACATGAGCTGGTAGGAGGGTTGTAGGGGGACAAACCTGCCACCTTTGCATTCTTGTGCTCCTTCTTGTATCTCATCCTGCGGTTTTGGAACCAGATCTTAACCTGGCGATCTGTAAGCCTCAGCCCGGCAGCCATCTCCTTCCTGCGAGGGCGACACAGGTAAGGACTGAAGTGGAACTCCTTCTCCAGCTCCAGCAGCTGGCTGTTGGTAAATGCTGTCCTCTCCCTTCTGGCGCTTCTTCTTCCCGATTGACTGGCCGCCACCACACCTCCACTGACTGATGAAGGAGAGAAGCACATAAATAAGAAGGCGTTAAAAGCAATATATCTAACAAGTCTATCCTGAAATGTACAGCCTCCACTGAAGGACTTCAATGTTAATCCTCCACCAAATCAGCCGCGGACAAAGTAGGAGCCCTCAGCTCTTCCTGTGTAGTCACTCAGGCTGAGACAGTCCATAAGACCAACTGTCTACTGTTTCATGTGTTTGGGGAAAGTTACCTCCCGAAGAAACAGTCTGGGGGAAACATCTGACGCGACTGCAGCAGCCTGACAGGCCACATTAATCACAGCTCTGTGCGGAAGCAGACCTGTCAAATCCCCATCTCAGTCACTTAAAAGGTACCTTGGGAGCAGCACTGAAAATAACCACCATTAGAGGTTCCATTTGACATGTATATGAGCGATACTGGGGCCCTGTTGATAACAACATGACATGTAGGGGTTAATGATACTTAATAAGGCCTGAAGTGACCTGAAAGAGGAAACTGTTTAACAACACTCTGCCAGACGAGAGCTTCCTGGTTGTATGCCAGCTTGACTGTAGTTCTAAAATAGGGATTATTGTCTAGTTCGTTTTTTAAAGCTACTCTGTGGAGCCCTTTGATTTGTTTAATTTTGAGGAAGCAGTTTGTCTCAGCGCTTTTCTGATCGTGTTGTATACATTTTCTGACAACAAATCTCACCCTGTCGTATTTTTACATTCAAATGTATTTCTCATTATGAATATTTGCTGTTAAACTAACAACGCTACTGCTATGACAATAAATATTTAAAAACTGTTATTGTTCAATACTTTTTGTATTACAATCTTTTCTAACTGAAACGGTTATCTGTAAAATGTATTAGAACAATCATATGTTAAGTAAAGATAGGATAAACCTTTATTAATCCCACAAAACTAAATAAACACATGTGTCCTATAAGGACAGATGTTTTTTCCAAATACTTTGAATGATTGTGTTAGGGATAATAAAACTGGTTATGTTTATTTGACTCATTAAAAATAAGATCCCAAGTGCACGATTCTAAGTTTGCCACTTTTCTGTTGTTCATATTTTCCCCCTCAGAATCAGAAGAACAAACTACTACAGGCAGCCCACTGACTTGTGTGACATTTGTGCATTTTTAACTGTGCTGCAACACTATCACTAATTCCAATACAAATCTAATCAACCTAGTAGAGAGAGGAAACAGCCTGCACATCTGGTGAAACTACTTTTATGCATAATAAATGATGCAGGAGACACATTTAAGTACTGACTAGTGAGACTTAGGCTGGCCATAAATTTGTAATCAGGTATGAATGACAAGGACTGTAAGGTGGTGTGTTCATGCAACAAGAAGTCTGACTTATAAAGTGATATTAGGATTAATGGATTCAGCACATCCGAGTACCTAGGGTAATTGTGTATCATTTGTTGTCCCATTAGTTACAGCTGCAGAAAGTTAATAAACAAAGCCGGAGTTACCAGATTGCTTAGAGTCAGTCGTCCGTGGATTCATCCAGGGGAAAATGACTCCTGAGTGGCAGATGGTTAGTACACTGCAGCTCCTGCCCTTGATGTCCAGCTTGTCCTTGGCATGGCGGTGACCCAGAGGCTCCAGAGGACTCTGAAACCATTCACCTGGGTTCAACCTGGAACTGACAGTAGCAGAGGAGGTCATGTTTTGCTGATTAAGTTCTGCTTCTTGGCCTGCTCCTCCTCCATTGTATCCAAGGCTCAGTTCTGGCACTTGTCCAGAGCCCATAGCTAAACTGTTGCCATGCAGCTGCAGTGGGAGGGCAGACTGTTGGGGGTCCATGAACTCATCAAACTGTTTCAAATGAAAAAACAGAAATCCCTCAACAGCCCTTAAGACCAGGACTTCTGTCTGTCTAATATCAGATCAAAATTAACCTGAATGGAGAAAGACATGCAGGGAAGCGCACTTGGAGTAACCATGTGGAGCATTTGAATAATATTTACCAGAAGGGTGCCGTAGTCACGTGGGCTTCTCCTCCAATAGCAGAGCTCTGGAGTTGCAAAGTATTCCGCTGGCAACTTGGGACGCCCGAAGAAGCTTCTGCGATATTTCTTCAGACAACATTTCTATGAGCTGCAGCCTGCGAATCTTTGCCTATAGGGATAGAAACACATATAAAGGATTATGAATAGACGCCAACACGTGTGTAGTGAGAAGGAGAGACACAGTTAGATGTGTTTACGGAGGGGGAGAAACAATGAAGGAGAGAGAGGGGGGGGGGGGGCGGAGACAGTTAGAGATTACAATGTGTGGTGAGAAAACGGATTGTTTCTAACTGAGCATTGATTTCTTGTAATATTGTAAATCTCCTGACAGGACACGTTTATTACTCGGAGCTGCACACCCTGAACTTTTCATGGTAGGTTTTATTTTTAAGATACCGGGCGAGGAGCGCCTTCCAGTAGGGCTACGACTATGACCTGGGACATTTTACTGGATAATAACTGGTTATCCACAAAAACTCATTGTTATTTTGTAGATTTTTTTTTTATTTAAAACGGAAAAAAATACATGGTGCACCAGTGGATTTTTTCCAAATTAAATCTAGAGATATAAAACGTATTTATTCCGTAGGCTACTTCCATACTCTAAACTGCTATTACCATCGACTTTGTGCAATAGTGCTGCTGTCTGTCTGCCAAACACATTATTCTGATCATTTGCGATAACATAGTTTGCTACTTTTAAAATGTCCTTAAAAACCGGCGGGCTTTTTTTTTTTTAAATAACAGCATATGCTTTAACTGACGAAGTGGAAGTGCAGCTTTGCTTTAATAAGATTCACTGGGAGTGGTCAAACAAAGGCTTGACAGTCATTGCCACACAAAGACAAAGGAGGCAATCATTAGAGATTTTTTTTTCTTTAGGAGGATACAACGTATTTGCATTAATAAGGCTGCACTGAAGTAGGCCTGGAGTGTCCCTGTGTGTCAAAGAAACCTTTGATGATAAACATTCCGCTTACAAAGAGGAGATGCTGCATATATGTTCACCAGTTTTCATTTACAATGTACAGCACACAAGAAATACACGAACTTACAAACAAAGGTGCAAAGCACTTAAATTAAAAAAATGAATTTTACAACTTTATTTTAAACCACCATAATAAATATTCTTGGGGAGTACTTTGGGATTAAAGCTTCATCAAGTGTGGCCTAACTGAGTTAAACTTTGGAAGAAAAATCTCATAAAACATTATTTCTTAATTTCAACAATGCACAAATGTGCGCAAAGTGAATATATAACTAAAATAATGAAGCTCTCACACATTTTTAAAAAGTGCATCCAAAACAGGAGTGTTCTGCAGGCTGTGTTATTAGCATAGCATTTCTACCCTGTGATAGTATCAATCTTATGGCAGAAGCAGGCTTTGGATAGAAGTTCCTTCTGGTGTTTCACTACAACAAAGCTGTCGAGAAGACCCTCTTTAGATGTCTCTCTGCAGTGATGGATTATGCACTCAGGCTGAAGAAGAGGAGCCTTCCCCCTTTTCTGTTTCACCCCTATGCCACCATCACTGAGGCTTCACCTGAACCTCCACACAGGAGTCACGTCCTTGGATATGTTTTTTTTTTTTTTTTTTACAATAAATTTAATATTTAAATTTAAAATGTCTATTTAGGTCAGTACAAAGACACTTTTATGTTCAACTGTTACCCTTCCCATACAGCATAATGTTTAACAGGTATCAGCATTAAAATGACTGTTAAATGACATTGTTGTCAATAATAATATTTAGATTTTAATTATGGTAAACTGGTTGTTTACAATACATTAGGCTCTCCAATGAATGTTACATTTAATTGTACAGGTATTGTGAACTTAAATCGGCCAATTATTACTATTACTACTACTACTACTATTATTATTATTATTATTATTATTATTATTATTATTATTATTATTATTATTATTATTATTATTATTAACGGGTGAATTAGCAACATACATCAGCCGTCACTGAAATGGGTAAAATAATTAAATTGCTTTTGTTTTCCTTGCCTCACACCCTTGAACACACTCTCTGAATGTGAGATAGAATCTATGATATACTAGCTCAGCAAGCCCATAATTTAGCTCCTCCGCGCCTCCACAACAATTCTCCGTGAACTCTGTTTGAACCGCCTCGGTGGCAATAAATCATTTTTCTCTCTCACACAAAAGCGCGCCGGTCGCTCTGGGTGTCAACCCTTTTACAATTCCTCCTTACCTTCTGCGCTCTCTCGCCTGCTGACACAAACAGGCGAGGAAATCGTCGATAAACTTTTATTTTTCATACCAAATAACGTGCAAGGAAAACGGAAAGTATCTGCAGCATGCAGGGAGAGAATCTGCAGAATGCAACACAATTCTTACATATGTAGAATTTTTGTTTTTTTCATGATTTAAATCTTCCTTAATCTTAGAAATAAACATAAATGGTATCCAGAGCTGGATGCACGGATCAGTGGATGTATTTGCAGGGGACAGAGCTGTGCAGATAAGAGCAGACTGAGAGAGAGAGCCGGGGAGAAGACGTTAATGGGCAGAGGATGCTGTCGGTTAAAACGGTGCATACAAATGGCGCTGTCTCTGCAGAGCACGCGGAAGATTTATGGGCCCGCTGCCCTATATTGCTGTAAACAATGCAGAGTGGAATGAAAGGAGTAGAGTTTGCACACTGTACTTCATAAGTGAGGGAAAGACACACACTGTCAATTTCCTAAACAAGTCCTGACTTTTGCATAAGCACGTGTATTAACATATTGTATTAATTTGGGTGTAGCTTATGGCACAGGCAGGATGTAGCCTGTAGCATACAGCCTGGCCTGTATGTGGAGGGCAGATGACATAAATCCAGCAGCTCTGAGACGATGACATAACATTTTGTTTATTTACTCAGGAGAATGAAATGTTTTTCAGGACATCAATTGAAATAAATAATGTTGCAGTATCCACAAATAGTTTGAAATAGTGCACCTGTGAAATCTGATGTACAGTGTTTCATTATAGTTGTTTTGAATGTGTTTAATTGCTTTTTATTGCATTATTTCTTTAATAATTTATATCTGTACTGACGAATAAACAACTTTAAAGCACGTTGGATCAACTCCTGTTGTTTAAAATGTATATATCAATAAAGTTACTTTGTTTACAAAAGGAATGGGAGCTTTTTTTAATCTACCATTAAAGATGTATTTTAATTGATGATTATTTAAATTATAGGCACGTTTTAGTACCCACAACAATCCTACTTAATAAGATGTTGAAATAATATTGCTTTCATGAAAAATGTGAGTCAAGCTATGAAAGCAGGTTAAAATCGTGTAGTTTATATTTTACAAGTGGCCCTTTGATTTTAGATCAAATGTGCCTTTTAGTTTGAAATTATGAGTTTCATCTCAAACTCCAAAATGTAATTCCAAGTGGAACTCCAGCAGCTGTCCACATGAGATGACTGCAGAAGAAATGCAACATGTGTCCACATATTCTGCAGGGACTCATTTGCAGAGAAAAGATGCAATAAAAAGAGCGCGTTTTCACTTAACCTGTGCGTAATTGTGGATCTATAGTCTACGGATCCCATATTCAGATCACTTGTGCTAATGAAAAGTGAATCTCATAATCATAACTCAATCTAGTGCCTGTCTGGGCCTCGTGTGACGTGTTGAACTGCGTGAAAATGACTGTCATTTCTGAGGTCCTCAACGATGCAGTAAATAGGCTAATGAAGAATATCTCAGCGAGACGTTATGGTGACATAAAGTTTACGCACGCCATCATGTCCAGCGTCAGGAGTATAGATCCAAGCTGCTCTGAAATGTTTGCCAGCTCTGACAGTTAATCACTTCAACATATCTGATGGAGTTTTAAAATCTAGCTTTATGTAAATTCATTAAACACTGCCTCCCTCACACACACTCACACAAAGAAAAGACGTGGTGCATCTGCTCCCCAGAAAGATTTACGGATTTATGGCACACCCACTGCTGGTCAATGCGCGAGAGCCTCTGTGTTGCTGGAAAATAGCAGCGTGACCCCTGTTTCAACTCTCAGCCTTTATACATCTGCCATGGCTGCCGTTTCAACACACTAAACCCTGACAATACAACAGTCAAGACCCTTCAAAACAGAGCAATGGTGGCACTCACCTGAGACGAGTGAACGGGGGAAAGACGGTTATTTTTTTGTTTAATAAAACCGTATTATTATAAACCATGCCGCCGTTAAAACAGCTAGTCATATTTATTTGGCATTTGCTCTTGTTCAAACATTTCGAAGGCTGTTTGTGTAAAGTTTTTATATCCTCAAAGAGAGAGTCCTGGCCCGAGGTGCTCATAAATCACAACCTGCAGCCTGCAGCGGTGCACTGTGAGCTGAAATCATGTGCGTGATTCAACAGTCTGCAGTCAGAAAGTAAAGCAGTTAGAGGCTGAGTAAGTGAGGAGGGATTTAAACAGTGAACTTCAAACACAGAAAACACACCGTGTCTCTGCGAGGTGCTGAGGGGAGGAATTAGACTCTTTAAGTTACTCTTAAAAACGGCACGCTTCGATAATAATTACAGTTCGTTTCAAACTCAAGGAATGGATCTCATTGATAAAAGAAAAGAAAAGAGAAAACAATTCGAATTTTTTTTGGCATTCATTTGTGTTTTTCTGTTATTTCTTTAATTCATGTTAAATTGATGATCATACAATCTTAGCTTCATAAATGAACATACTATCTTAGATCTGAGGGAATGTGAAATGATATAGAGCATAAGCCTGTGCCCATTATCCCAAATTCAAACAACAAACTGACTGATTTATGACCGACAAGCAGCATAAGCTTTAGTATAAAACATCTTAAATCACATATTGCTTATTCTCAGAATAGATCCAACAAAGCCTTGTATGGGCTTCTTGATTAAATCCTAAATCAACAGAAAGTCACAACAGAAAATCTCCGCAGATTATCCATAATGTTCTCGTTGTACTTCATACAAATCTTCGATACAAGAGCTCAAACAAATGTGACACGATGTTTTTGTTTGGAGTGTAATCTGAGCTCCGTCTACTAGATTTTCACTTGATGGACACTTGGATCAGTTGTTTGGACATGAACGTCTGTCAGCTGTTTATCTTTGTAAACATGCTGGTGTCAAATATTTGGTCCTGTACACACCAGAAAGGAATAAACGCGTTACTCAATGTATGAAAAGAAGAAATTGAAATAAAGACCTTTCTCCAAATAGAGTAAAATAAAAACAATGAAGCACATAAATCTAATTTATATAAAACATATGCAATACCTTTGGCCTTTTACTTGTCATTCTTTTGAAAAATCTTATATTAAACGATCAATAAATTAATGATTTCTTACTGGACGAAAATGTCATTTGGTTTCAAATAAAAGTTTTCTGGAGGAGTGAAGTGTCTGTGGAACTTTGAAGGTTTTTGTGACTGAACTTGAAGGTCCCTGTCCATAAACTAATCATAATGACCAACTGTCCCAGTACTGTCACAAACACCTGGCTATAATTGGCAGCTTAGTTTTGAGCTGAAGTACTGACCTGAGGCCAGTTATTCTCTCAAGTCACACAGAAGTCATGTGACCGCCAGGCTATTTTTTACTGCCTCTGGTTTTTGGACACTTTGGGGAATGTAATTAACCTCTGAAAGTGAGACATTTTTAACATCTAATGCTAATTTTAGCTGTTTTCATAAATTGATCAGATACACATGTCTTTTGGGAATCAGTAAGAAAAATGCCTATTAAAAAAAAAAACATGTTTTCCCCATTAGGTGTTTTTAAAGACCTCTATTACGCATTACCAGATTGATAAATGGTTTTCATACAATCCTGTGTTATTGTCGTAGGCCCTACTCGCGTTCTCACTGCGTAATGTCCGCTCGAAGTGACCACAAATAGTTTTCAGGTCGGTTTAAAAGATGCTCAGAAATTAAGACGCGTGTTTTGGGTCTTGCAGGTCTGTATGAGAGTTCAGCACAGTCCTAGGTCAGACTGATTAACAAAAGGAGAGGTACACATTCAGTGCTGCCCCACTGCAGGCCTCTTTACGGGCACAACGAGGAAAAATCCACAAAAGAAAGCCGAGGCCAATGGGGAGCAGCGCGCGTACAGAAGGAGTCAGGTCACAGGGTGGGAGAGGTGGGCCATCCAGACTGAAATGAGCGTAATGGGACAGAAAATGTGTCCTCGAGGTGAACTCGGCCTTTTCCCTCTTCGCCCCAAAACTTCAATAAAGTAGCTTTTCAGCCTCGCGACATGGAGGCGACAGGGCCGAGAAAGGGAGCGGAGGGATGCTGCGACTGTGGCGCGCACATTAATTTCTCTAATCTGTCCAGCAACATAAAGGCTCGTGGATTCATTTTTCAACCCCGTCTCAACACCATTCTAGTGGCTTCTCAAAGCCTCTTCTAAAGGCAGATTCTGCCCGCTTTGGTCCAGATAAATTGAGTTATTTTAGAGTACATTTAAAAGCTCACATTTTGGAATAATGTTACACGATTTACCGACTGGTACATCATATTTACAAGGATCGACACTGGCTGTAGCCAGAGCTGTTTTTCCCGAACATAACACAAAGCTGTGTAGTGAAAGATTGATGATGGAGAATACCTCTTCCTTTTGTGCTCTCGAGCTCCCCCACTACGCGAGGCATTTTATATAAGGCCTATTCATGTCACTATTTCAATAATCTATCAAATTCTAGCACGTCTTTGGGTTTAAGTCATGGTTCAACTGGAATCCTTCTGCGTACATTTTTCAACAACAACAACAAAAAGAAGAATGCATCAGTGCGAGAGAGAAAAACAAAGCAAAAAAAACAAATAGAAACCTCAATGAATGTGCAGTCTGTGTGATATTTTGTCATGTTGTTGGATTAGTCCAGCATATACATTCGTAAATAGTCCTTTAGTTTGTTAGCCCTCCTGCCAAATGAAAAGCGGGCGATGACGTTGCATTGAGCACGTTTTTTTTTTTAAATGTAGTTTTTTGAATTCTCGCGAGCTGCTGCACACTGACCCAATGGGGAGAGAGCAGGGAAATGTGGGGGAAACGAGAGAGTAAACAACACACAGGAAAATATCAGCATCATTGCAGAGTTGATACCAAAGACCAGCGAGTTTCCTCCATCTCCATCCCCAACGAACACCATATGACGAATTAAAACTCAATCTCTGCAATCCATGACTTTATTTAAATTTTTTATTTTATTTATTTTATTTTTTACATTTGAAAATTCAGTCGCATGGCGCAGTGGACTCTAGAAAAAGCAGAGCAACTAGTAACAAAATGATTCAGAATATTTGCACAACGATCTAAAATGTGTAACACATTGCAAATGTCCTCTAAATGAATGGCATGCAGCTTTGTGTTGAGGTCAGGACGCAGGGAGCAGAGAGGCAGCGCAGTGTTGCGTTCAGGGCCTCACTGGCTTCACGTCTTTAACGCTAATTGAATGCCCTCCAGCTTGATGAGGTGGCACATAATGCAGAGCGCAAACTATTTCTTTCTCATATTTTAGAAATATTCAGTCCATTATGAGCCAGAAGTAACACACATACATACACACACATACTCACACACATACAGCCTCACACACTCACAGGCTGTACACATTGCTAATTTCAAGACTCCAGAATGAGCTGCAGGATTTACAAAGATTGAAAACAGTGGTTCTTGTTTCCTTCAAGAATTGTTTAAATATTCACACGTGTACAATTTTAAATATGATTTCCTCCAAACAACCGTAATAAAGCAGACCTCATCTTGCCTAAAATAAAGGTTCGACCAAACGTATTTAAAACTAGTAGACACTCACTGTTTTATTGACCAATATGATTAGCACAAGTACACTACACTCCGTTTATTGCATTTCACAATAATCTGCTTTTTAACGGTCTAAAACACAACATCAACACCACAAAACTAAACTGTAAATCAAAATCCTGTTTTTTGAAATACACGAGGTAATTTCACACATTATCCAAAACAAACAAGTTCAAGATCAATGGTGTGTTCCAGCTTTTTTTTATATACCAAAAATAACTATTATTATATGGATTTCCTTCCAGTGTTGTTTGAAATAAATAGATTGTGCATTTCACCTTATTGGGCAGCAGGGCAAAAAGAATGGCCCACAATAACATTTTGATAAAATGTATATTTTTCTACTTTTTTTGTTCCTTCATTCAAAACATTTTTAATAAAAAAACATTTTAATTGAGCTTCAAATAAATTAAACCCTGTGTCACGTAAAAATAATTCATCGGTGTTCGCAGTAATCCATGCTATATAACATGCATTTTATATAACTTTGGACTTAAAGGAAACCGCACAAGATAGCTACCAAAACAAAATATAGAATTGTTCTATAAATATCCAGTTCTTTTTCTGGCTCGTGGGTTTATAACCTGGTAATATCCTCGGCATGCTGCGCTCCGGTCAGTTCGTCGGGGGCCCCTGTGTTAGTGGCCGAGGCAGCGGCTACAGCGCCTGCTGCTGAGCCTGTGTTGGAGCCGGAGGAAGAGGAGGATCTCACTTTGGTGTTCGGCAGCCTGTGATCCTTTTTCCATTTCATCCTGCGGTTTTGAAACCAGATTTTAATCTGTCGCTCGGAGAGAACTAGGGTGTGGGCGATCTCGATGCGCCTCCGCCGAGTTAAATATCGGTTATAGTGGAATTCCTTCTCCAATTCCAAGACCTGCTGCCGGGTGTAAGCTGTCCTAGACCGCTTGGGCTCCGTCCCATTGTACGCCGAGTTCACTGGAAAGAGGAGAAATGGAGAGACAGAGAAGGGAGGAAAGGAGGGGTAAACAAGAATGGCCTCAACTGAGATATGGCTGCAAAGATTTATTGGATATGAATGTTTGGCTGTTTGAGGGATTTAAATGGGAAGTTAAGAACTTCTCCGCGTAATGAGAGGACACTCACATCCAACTATGAGCTAAATTATTAATGCAAGATTACAAAGCTCAATTTTTTCTCTTATTCATTTCTCCCCCTCTCTCTCCATCGCGCAATACATAACAGCAGAAGCCACATGGTGATACGGCTGCCCTGAGTATACCTCGGCTATAAAATTTATGGTGGGTGTAATTACCAATGCCGAGTCGTAAATCCGCCTCAATTGTGCCATTTCAAAGGCTTCCCTGCTATCGGAGCAGGGGCTGGCAACGAGATGGGAGTCAGAGGGACTGATAAAGGGAGGGAAAAGAGGGAGAGAGGAGCATGAGGAGTGCAGGGAACATAAACACACAAGTTGCCTACCAGTGCTGACGTGAATTTTCTTCATCCACGGGTACACCACGGGCTGCTTGGAGGAGGCTGTGCTGTTGGGATGCTCCGGGGTGGCTTGGTTGCAGGCGGAGGTGGCGGCCGGTGGGGTGGCGGGGGACATGGACAACTGTGGGGTTTCACATGAGGCAGGCTGCCCTTTCCCTGTCAGCAGGTGCGCAGATTGGGGTATTCCATGTCCCCGTGGCGTGTCAGGTTCAGGGATGCTTGCACAGTTAAACTGGCGCTCTTGGTAGCTCGCCCGCGGAGGATATAACTCCTGGTGGTGATGCTGGTAGCCACTGTCCCTCGCGCGGCTGTAAAATTCTGGACTATGCTCTGGGATGTAGTTATTTTGCGAATATTCCTCGCATGGAGGAAATTTCGGATCAATGTAGTTAGACTCCATCAAATACGAGCTCATGATCATTAATTTCTGGAGTGGAAAATAATTTTTCTAGCTTTGTCGTTTTTCTGCTCCATAAAGCCCTCCTACTTGCGAGCAGCCCTGTAAAGTTACTTTTACCACGTGACCCAGTGGCCCAATCGCGGAGTAAGAGGTAGTTCCCGGATAAGGAACCAGAGGTATTTAGCATACCTACAGTCGCCATTGTGGGCACAAATCTCTCTCCCTCTATCTCTCTCTATCACTCTCTCTCTCTCCCTCTCCCTCTCTGGTTGTGTTACCAAAGCAATTGATCTTGGGGACAAAACTAGTAGCTAGTTGCTGACCAAGGAAAAAATAAAACAGGCAAAATCCACTGGTCTCAATTATTCAAAGGGACAATAGGTGATTCGCCAAGGATAAGGCACAACAATAGCAAAGCAATCATTTTGTTAGCCTGCACGCCTTATAGAAAGGTTATCTGCTAATTAATGAAGTCTTTAGCAACAGCACTTCAGCTGTGAAGCACATTACGCACCATTAATACACTTAAGAGTTATAGAGCTGCTGCAGTTTTGATGATATTTCTAAGAGCATTTCAGCACTCATATTTTAAAGGTTTATGGTGAATCTAAATGTCAGAGGAGGACTGGAGGGTGAGATGATCTAAAGGAGGGGTTGATGTTTGAAACAGGCCTGATCATCTAATGACTGAGAACTGAATCCAATTTTAACCATTTTTTACTCTATGTTTTTTCTTCTGGGTTGTTAATTAAAACATTCGGCCTGCAACTTAAAATGTAATATCTATAGGGCAGAGATTGAGGTAAGGATTCTCAAGCTTACAGGTATTTTGAAGCTGCTTTGAATATCAGCAAAACTCTTCTTTATAATATAGCAAAAAAAAAATCTATTAAGAAATGTTATTGTGATCCAACTGAAAGATGCAAAAAGTTTCAAGTGTATAAAAGAGAATAGGCAAGTGTAAGATGTAACTTTAACCTTTAATAATAAAACCTCCAACAATGAAAGACACAACAAAAGCCACGCATATGTATATTCAAATATTATTATGAGCAGCCTTACAAATGAATACTGAATGAATCCCAAAGTAAAATCATAGACCTGCAGTCACATGTCACAGCTGTGTAAAGCATCATTATGATGTCACAGGCCAGTAAGCAGTGGGGTGCAACCATTATGATGTCAGACATCCAGAAGAAGAGGACCAGTATCATTGTGGAGTCACAGGCAGACCAGTCTCAGGACATCATGATCTGCTGACTTCACTGCAGATAAGTGTACAGTGGCTCAGAGGTGTTACATTACATTTGGTTGTTGGAGGCATGAGAATGTAAGGGAATTTAGGATTCAGGATTCAGTCCTTTCACAGATGGGGACTTTGTTCTTTATATTGCAAAAAAAAATGCTACTTTATTCATCCTAAGAGGCTTTTTCAAACAAATTACTTCATTGAACTGATCTCTACTCATGGCTCTCTGTTTTAACAACATTTAAATGTTCTTATCCTTTGTCTTAACTTGAAAGACGACTTCTGGCATTGATTTCACTTCACAGTCAACTAAACCTGTGAGGACAAGCTACAACCAAAATATTATGAAAGACAAAGCTTCGTGAAAGGAAATACATTCCTATAAATGTACTGCTAGAAATGCAACAGATATACAATATATATTTTTAATATAATCCCATTAATAATCAATATATAAAAATCAGTTTTCATGTGGCCTCCAGCTAGGACTGTATAGCCTCCAAACTCCAAATATGCACCAATCATGGCACCAACCATCCCCACTTCACTGGAGGTCTGCTATTCCTCTGTAAACTGATCTTGCCTGAATGTATAAACTTGTCATGTGCTGCTGTTTGCTTTCACTTCCCATCCCACACGTTGCTGTGGTCAGATGTCACTGATAGCTTAGCAGCCTCCATGCAACGCCCTCCTCTTTATTATGAAGTTAGTTTTGGAGCAAAATAACAAGTATAAAAATGTCCCACAGTATAATAACAATAATATAACTTTAACCAAAAGTTCTGGAGTCCCACTTGAAGAAACAATAGACCTGAATATAAACAAGTCAATCTTGTGGTCAACAGCATGGAGATAAAAACTTAACTCATGTATCCATTTCCTCAGAATTAACTACACAAGTAATATGAGTAACAGTGACGTGGGATGGCATTTCTATCCTTCCTGTTTGTACAGAATGCGCGCGACATTTCTATTAGCCCTCGCGAGGATGTTAGAGGCGTTTTATAGAGCAATAAAAGCCGTAAATCAGTCACTTATAAACGACCCCTGGTTCCTAACGTGTTTTACAGGCTCTGACACAGTAGTATAGCCTCCACACTGCACACATGGCTTTACTCTCTGTGGCCTAACCTGCCTGCACAATCTACGGCTGTCTGCACTGTGAATACACTTTGTGACAGTGTTATTGCGTTGCTCAAGCTTGCATGTAGGCCTATGTGTTTATTACTGATGCTGGGATATGTAGAACCAAAAGGAGAGAGCGAGAGAGAGAAGAGGAAGAAGAATCCATTGGCTTGATGGCGTGGTATTTCAGTTGCCCATGTATTCCTGTAGAGACGTATTTGCGACTGTTTGGACTTCACACAAATTCGGTTCTACAGGGTACATATAGACAACTAATTGTTTAGGTAAGAAGCTTCAAAGATTATCTCCCAGGCAAACCTTTCTGCAAGTAGGTTCTCATGTCTGAAATTAGAAAGGCATGCAATACCGCAAAAAGGTAGAAATAAAGCAAAAAGCTGCAGCTGTTCACCAGGGGTTAGTGGAGCACTTAATCTATTATAAAATATATAAAAGAAAATAAAGAATTTAGAACTACTTTAACATATTTTCTATACTTACAACCACACACACGCACCCACAAAAACGCCGTGCGTAAAGGACAAGAGACTCCCCTTTTCTCTAAATCACCCTCTGCCTTTGAGGTAGCTCCTATATGAATATTCAGTCACAAACACGGAGCGTACAAAGGGACGGCGTGACAGCACAGATGAAAAATAAGTTTCTATTGTTCCCAACCATTTCTTGTGCTCTTCATTACCATACTGACCGCTCGGTAACCCTGCTTCCTGCCACTGCGAGAGCTAATGAGAAAAGCCTCGGATGAAAAATGTAATATCAGACATGTGACCTGTTCGGGGGTTATTAAAAACAGCAAAAATGCCCGGATTGTGAATCAATGGAATTGATTACAGTGGAAATGCAGTGGTGACTTCAGACTATGTAATAAAAAAAAAACTCTCAATTTACATATTTCTCCTCGTGCAACCTGATGATAAGTCTAACAGATATTCTGTATTTAAGAGTAACACAACATCCTGATTATTGAGGAGAAAATATCCACAAATCCTCAATCGGGTTCCTTTGGCTTTGTCATGTGCTCATCTAAATACACGCTGTTTGTTGTGCACCCAAGCTGCTGCATGCACACCACACTCCCCCTCTCCTCGTGCGCTCTGGCGGACGCATTTTAATATTAGTTAGACAGCCTGACCCGCGTTTCACCCCTCGCGTTTGACTGCTTCCAATAGTTCACTGCCAAGGATTATTGATGGAGAGACAGCAATGAATTCCTTCTCCCCACAAATGGCTTTCAGATCGTGCACCTAGTTCAATAACTAGTTATAATGTAGAAGTACAAAAAATGAGGCCCTCGGGCGGACTAATTTGATGTTTCATTTGTTCATTTGAGGAATTGTTAAGCTTCCTTCTTTTTCCTATTCCCCCTTCTGTAAAATAAGCAGACTAAAAGCGTGTTCACACATGTACATATGTAAACAGAATAAATCTGTGCAGAAGTATGTAGAGGACCTTGTTGTTGTGTCTGTTTTTTTTTTTTTAATTGGTTGGCGGAGCAGCAGCAGCAGCTGACCTGGATGCAGCATGAAGAGCAATATTCCCCGCTCCCTGATGAAAATGGTTACGATGAACATTTAATCAAACCCTTAACCTAATAGCCTCTACACGTGCATCCTCCCCAGGTGCAATAACGTTAAACTGGAGCGTCCAGTTAAAATAAAAAGTTTTAATGAAGTGCAGACAGACTAGAGACCAGTTGGGTATGAGGAGCCTTTAAAAGCAGCAGCCAGGGGAGCAGAGGTGCTTTTGAATACTAGATGCCCCACAGAAACCATTGTTTGCTTTGCTGCTCATTACAGAAATGCTGTGGTTCATTGCTGCAGAGGTGAGTCCAGCTCACCTGTGCAACAAGAGTACAACTCTTCCAGATATTAACTAGACCCAAAGTAGACTGCAGGAGGATTGTAATCACAGCTGAAGTTTTGTTTGTGTTGTTAATGTTTGAAATAATAAAAGTTCGATTTGGAAGTAACAACAATAAGTGTCCTTACACAAACACCAGACTCCCTAAATAAACTGCTTAAGATCACAGGCATCGGTAGCTGTGATGTCAGTGGAGCCAGCTGTTTGCCTGCAGCTAAATAACGAGCTGCATGAAGTGTCACAGCTCTTGACTGAAACCAGGTGCAGAGGCGAGGGCCGATGGGTAACACTTACAGAGAAATCCACGGTGCCTTTCGTTTTGACCAGGCGAACAGTCTGGAAAAAAAAGAAAGAAAATAAAAATTAGATCAGAATTACTCGACCTCGAGGTTAAAAACGTTTTTTTTTTTTTTTTTTATTTGGCATCCAAAAGGAAAATATTTAACTACAAGAAAATATGCAAGCATTTTACAAAACACTTCAAATATAAACTTTCGAACAAAACTGTAGTCTACCGGACATTTCCTGATTAATCGAGCTTTCAGTTTTTGATAAAACAGACAGCACGCGTTTTCGTGAATGGATGCACTGTGCATGTTAAATATTTAAACTGACACCTTAATCATTTAATAATAACTAAAACTGAATCAAATGACAATATGAGCAAAACCATATAAGGCCTTCATATTTTGTTTATTTCTAAGGATTCTTTGCATGTGAATTTCTCATGGCTGTCATAAAGCAAACAAAAAAAAAAAACACGTTATGATATGTGGCGATATTATTTCATGTTAATGATCCTTGTGTCCCTCTGCTTTGATCACTTCTGTTTCCAGCCTTATTAAAGGCAGTCTGTCCTAGAAAAGCTCTGACATGTGTGGCCAGCAGAACTGGACCGAGGACAGAAAAACGAGGACGGGTCATTTTCAGACAGTAAAAATGTAATTTACAGACGTTTTTGTAGTTCCTTAGGCAAATGTTCTATGATTAGAAATCCCTGGACTTCATGGCGGTTGAATTATGGCGCGCAGTCAATAAAAGAATCACGGCTATGTCCGCACATTGTAAATAAATTCGCTCTCTGTTCGGAAACGTTGTAATGAAAGTTTATGGTTCTTATTTGGACTCAGACAAAGAGGGAAGTCTGTGATCACCCGGAAATGACCTGTGTGTGTGTGAATGATGACTGTCAGCTCCACAGGTCAGAGAAAGGAACACAAGAGCGCCGAACACGGTGGAGAAAACGGATGTTTGCACTGTCTCACTTTTACTCAGCTGGTATTACACTGATTTCAGATGGACTGTCTTTCTGCACGTTAGAATAATGTTTGATTTACTGCAAGCTTCCTCCTACTGAGAAAAAAGTGGAAGGATATGAAAACGAAAACATTTAGATGATAACAATAATCCTTTTAAGCACTGAATTTGTTTATAATTTATAGCAATATATAAATGCTTTGAAGCACAATTACTCTGTCTATTATGGGTTATTTTTATTTTTACTTTGAGAGCTCATGATTAAATATGTCCTCCCCTTTGATGTTATAAATATTTCAGTGCGGTTTCTCAAGAATACGGTCAAATTAAATCAAATCTTTGGATGCAAAGTGCCCTTCCGTGGTTACATAGCCACAACAGTGAAACGTCACCAACACAGCAGCATGTTGCACAGCGCCCCCTATTGGAGGTGTATAACAGATCGTCGTACACACTTGAAAACAAACCAACAAAATGAAAAAAATAACCAGTTTTTTTTAAAGAATACAAAAAAGATATCACACAGTCTGACACACACAAGGTTGAATAAATGCAGTTAATATACAGCATCACAGTCAGCACATACACACCCTGCTGCTGCCTTCTCTCTCTCTCTCTGTGAGCTGAGCTGCACTCACACAAACCAGACTTAATATCAAAATGAGCCATTTGCAGCTCCACACATTGATTTAGCAAACACCAGTATTTATAAGCTAAACTGCGTTCAAAGACTTACGAGCAATTAAATCAGCTGCCCTATGGAAAATGATTGGACTATAAGATCACATCGCCTCATCAGTCTCCAAACTGATCAATTCAGTGCTATCTACCTCCGCACGAGGACAACAAGTTAGCATGAATACAAGGAGTGCAAAACAAGTATTCGTTTGTTACAAAGAAGATGCATTCTTGTTAAACATGAAGAAGTCACGTCTTCAATGTTTTTACAAGGGGTTAAATTCAGACGACGCCACAATAATTAGACTGCTGTGCCTTTGAAACAAAACTGTCTCTTGGCCCAGACATGACCCTAAAACAACAGGAGCACACACTCTAACATGACACCAAGGTGAAACCGTGACAAGAGGCATCTGTGTGAGAAGGTTGTGTATTTTGTTATACGATTCAGTATTTTAACATCGACACAGAACAACTCGTTGGATTAAAACGAACACCTTTCATTCGAACTGCGCCATTTAACCAAAATATGAGACTTCTAACAATTAAATATAAACTGTTGATTCATAAAATCAGCAGTAAGATGTGCATGAAAAAAAAAAGTACATGGGCATGTTTACCAGAGAGGTAGAAAGCAGAGCAAAGTTAGACACCAGATGATTTTTGATAGTTGTGGCTGACTTCTCATTTTCTCTCTCTTACTGACAGAACCATAACATGCAAATCTGTTGAGCCACACTGACTGTTCTGCAAATCAACCTCCCGATTTTCCTTGTATTCCCTAAGATTAAAATCTGCATTAAAGAGGCTATAAAGGTAATTCTGATTAAATATAATACTAATAACCCCCCCAGCCCCCCAATACATTTTCGTCTTCCGATTATGTCGTTCTTAATATGCACCACAACATACCCTTTATAGTATCTGTTAAATTACCGGCTACTTCAAAACACAACTGTTTTATAATTAGAAAACGTATATAAAAACATAAATTAGCAAAAAATTTTAACATGTATTTAAAAAAACAACAATGCACACATCTAAAAGATAAACAATATTTCCCCCCCGTTCAAATCACGGCACAGTCGCGGGCCTGTGCAAAGTCAAAATGAACTTACTGCAGCGTGCAGCTCTCCGCAGCAGCCGCCTCTCACTCAGTCCGGAGAAAGGTACTGCATCCTCACTGCCACAAAGCCCTTTTCTCCCTCAGATAAGGGGAAGCCGGCAGCTGCGATTCCGGACAGTTAAGATTATATATGATGTGTATATATCGAAGGTTTGTCAGCTCTTCCAGGCCATAAAACCCACTTAAATGACACCACGTGTTCCCTATGCACCATTCACAGGCCCTGCTTGGGGCAATTGGCATATTTAACCTTGTAAACTTTAAAATACCCTAAAAGAAAGACATAGAAAAGGGGGATTGAATGCATTGTCCATCTAAAGATTAGGCCTAGCAGAGCGCAGAGAAAGTGGACGCTGCGCTGACCGATTCTCTTAACCGACCAGGAAGTTGAATAGGAAGCTTTTAGTTTGAGAGGTGAGTGTATTTTTATTTACTTTGAGTACTGCTAGTCACAAATTGCCTCCTAACCTTGGGTTAAACTGCAACATACTACTACTCCTTATACAACAGCAACCTGTGCGATTGTATGTCCTCTAAAGCAGCAGAACGTGTTCTTTTAACTGCAGCGTAATGATGCCAGGATTAAAGCGCAGGGCCGTATCATAATGGTGCCATATGGCCTCCACTGTGGTGCATGGATTGTCCGTCTGCGGCCACAGGAAACCAAAGTTTTGCATCAACGTTGTGTTGTGGGCGAATGTTATCACAGGCTAGATAGTGTGTCTTCCTTCCCTGACTAAACAGGAAACCAAGTGTGCCTGTGGTGCAGGACTGGAAGAGGGGTAATAAAGTTTTATGAGGGCATTAAACTTCAGAGCGCGTTTGACAATCAGAGAAATTCAGAGGATTTAGAGTCAGACTTGATACGTCAACATTGGTTAAAACCAAAGATAAAGGATTATTTTAAAATCGCGTTTATAGATGCAGATGACTACGCCCGCTATGTCATTCTGCCGCAAACCCGATAAAGTAGAATAATAAGAAATGTGGATTAATTGATGAGATTTTATTGGTTACAATCCAAACTTAAGCCATCTACCAGTTTTTCTTGGCCCTGTTTTAAACCAGGCACATACAGTTTACAGAGTGTACAGAAATGGCTTCATTGCACATCACAATATTACCACACACAGTCGCTGAATTACACACTATGATTTAGATTCACAGGGAAAGGACAGACAACATGGACAGAAATCCACTCACAAATATTAGCTCACTGAACACATCACACATCCTAAGGTATAGTTTTCACTGCAACATATTAAAAGAACCCAAGAAAAGGAAATAGTTCATACTGCTTGGAAACTATTTAATAATATTATTTCCAAAGCAGTCACAAATGTGTCTCGCTTCATTTGAATGTTTGACCTTAATGTTTCCTCGTTTGATAAAAAAAAAAGATCGTCTATTACCCATCCTGCTCTACTTTTACCTTAATCAGGAGACAGATTATTAGTATAATTGTGCAGCCTCTCAGTGCACTGCAGAGCATTGAGCCTTGCAGCTAGAAGGACCCAGCAACTCCCCCTCAGCCTTGTGTCCCCTTCGTGCAGCAAAGTGAGCTTATCATCGCATGGGCAGCAAATTAATTTAGAAATGTAAACCGATTGATCAAAGTGAGTGATATTCAATACATTAGGTCCCAAACTGCAGCAAGTGACACATAATTGGTGATGAAGCACACAGCGCGGTGTCATGATGTCATTGCTCCTCGCAGTTCATCCAGAGGTCACGCGCCACTCCAGCACTGTGGTGCAGCACGGTGGGGCTGACAATGTGTGCTCACTGCTGCACTTTTTCTGTTTTATTCCTTCACTTTGATCTTGGAGTCCTTCTTCCACTTCATCCGTCTGTTCTGGAACCAGATCTTGATCTGCCTCTCGTTCAGACACAGGGTGTGTGCGATCTCCACGCGCCTGCGGCGGCTCAGGTAGCGGTTGAAGTGAAACTCTTTCTCCAGCTCCAGAGTCTGGTAGCGGGTGTAGCTGGTCCTGGAGCGCTTGCCCTCCGATTCTGAAGGTGTATTGAAATCAGTTAGATTTCAGAAGCATTATAGAGATAAATAAATATAGTAAAAGGGTGATAATATTATAATTACATTTTAAAAGCACTGCTATCCATAAAGCAGAATTACACGCAACTTCTTTGTATTTATGTCCCGTCCACCCTCCTTTAAAATCTCAAATATCTTAAATTAACCTAATTTAACCTCATATAACTTACTGTGGCTCTAATAAAATGTATGTCAGGCTGAAAAGGATAGTTAACTAGATCTTATAGGCCTACATAAATTTAACATAAAAGGCCATTTACTGTAGCCTACATCATTTTATTTCATAACAAAGCATAAAAGCAAACAAGTTTATTCCATTTAAGAAACACTATTTTATACGTAAAATGGGATAACGAATAATGCACTGGCCTCCTTGTAAACACTGACCTCGGCATATAATACCTGCTGCACCAGGCAAAATAACATCGTGGGAGGACAAACAGATGTGTAAAATATACAGATTATGCAAGGGGAATTATTGTTTCTCAGAGATATTTTTTTTTCTATATTCATACTTATAGACGTGCTCGACCACATGCGTGCTAAATAAAGCAACAGGCCTTCTACTGGACTGAAATATTTTGAACGTCCAAGCTGTGTGTGCAAGCCTGCATGTTTGTTCATGGAGCAACACATAACAGAAGTAACGTCCTTTTTTGTGTGTGTGTTCAACAAATGCAGACTGTCCATCTGCAGCTTGGACAGTCAACCAGTGGTTTCTCAAGGAAGGGAGAAAGAACACGCCTATTGAAATGTTTTAGAGGTGAAAAGTTCACGATTGGGTCAGGGCATTGGTGTTTCCCAGAGTTCAATTTAAGGCTAAAGCTTCTCCCACACATACAGTCTGATCATGTAAAAACATGAAGCTAGAACAAGGCTATTAAAAGAAACAAGACACAAACTTATTCTTGGAAAGGGAATTTGTAAATATTATTTCATAGTTTTATCACAGTTTACTTCTCTTATCCAATTATAGCACCATAAATCAACCCGCAGATCACCTCTTCACCGTAACAGAGCAGGTTTACGAGCAATGGATGCCTTTGTCATAAAATTTATGACCGCGAGTTTTTATTATTTCCTGCGTTTGGCCTATAAAACTCAAGAGGGGAAAGTGGAACGGGCGAAAAGAAGTGTTGCAGCGTAAAGAGTGAATAAGGGAAAGCATCTCACTCGCACTTTAGGAAATAGGCAAACTTTACCGTGGCTCATATGCAGCTTTGTCATCCATGGATAAATCTGTGGTCGCTGCTCACTGTCCTGCCGCTGGCTCATTTTTGAGGTTCTTTTCACCGCCTGCGTCTTCTCCGCGTATTTCTCGCTCTCCTCGCTGTTGTTGCTGCCGGGTTTCGCGCTCGTCTCCGGGTCTCGGTCCGCCCCTAGTCCCAGCAGAGTGCTGCTGCCGTAGCTGAGCCCGCCTGCGTCTTCCCCGGATGAGCTGCTGGAGACCATGGTTATCTGTGGTCCAGCCGGGAGAGGAGTATCCGCACTGCCACGCAGGCTAGTTTTCATCTCCTCCCGTTCAGCAGAGGTCGTGGGGACGGGACAAGTGAATATCCCGCTCACATTAACACCCTCATAGTGGCTGGACCTGCGCCCAGATACATCGAAACTAAACATAGTGTTAGAAGAAGTTGTCTCGCTTGTTTGCCGGAGATGGCAGCTGTCAACATAAGAGCTCATTTTAAACTAGTTTATTTTAAACTAGAGAGAGCTGCAGGATGGAAGCTGCGCGTATTTCCTTGTTTTTGTTGATCATTGCTTTTCTTTGTAGCCGCTTTTGAAAATTCACAGCTGTCTGCTCTAAAAAAATAACCCAGGATTTATAGGTGGAGTAGGCTTTGGTATCTTTTTTTTAATTCTTGATCCGACGTGCGCTGCCCAAATATGGGGTATTTGTATGGGATCACGTGCACATGTTGGCCAGTCATAAATTGGCTTTGATACTCAATGGGGATATTGATGAATAGGAGAAACGTGTCCGGTAAACTTTGAGCTGTTGGTTGTTGAGGACCAGGCAGGGGTGTTTAGCGCGAAAAGGGGCAGGACAGTAAGACAAGAGCGTCATCTGGTGTCTGGTATGGAGCAGGACGGTCAGAGCGGCCAGAGATCCCTGACACACCGCGAGTGCACCAACATTCAAATATAATAATAATAAAAATAAAAATAATAATTATTATTATTATTATAATAGTAATAGCCTAATAATATTACATCAACAACCATCTCCCACCTTGGTAAAAACTGACGCATGAACTTATTTTTAAGCATATGGACATCTGGAGTTGTAATATAAAGCTATACGGGAATGTTATAGTGTTAAACTTGATAATTGATAATGGCTCATTCCCGCGCTTTTAAAAATATCATCAGGAAGTGGGAAATTTCATATACGAGTGCAAAATGAGCTTTTTATTCACTAAATCCACCTAGTTTTTTTTCCTCTTGTTACGCTAACCACACAATTCGTGATCTTACAATTTAGCCATGTACGCCTCTCCTTTTACGCAGAGTTTAGTGCGTCTTTTAATAAACGGTGTTTACGCGACCATCTAACCCACGTCTAAAAGTGCAGTGGTTCCCAAAAATACAAGAGAAGAATGAAAGTTTTACAAATATTTTTATTCCATGATACACATTTATGACAAAACATGAATTCCCAAACAAAAGTGAAGAATTACAAGTGTACAAATCTATCTCACAATGAAAACCTATTGTGTCAAACCATGAAATAAAAAAGGGGCTAAAAGCGCAAGTTGTATGTTATGCAGCGTCTAAGCGGCTAAATGCACATAAGTCCTCATAGGGTTGACATATTATGCTGTTACTTGGGTTATATACAGGCATTTTAATTGTGTGTGTGTGCGTGTGTGTACGTGTGTGGAGTTTATTCTATAACCGTGCAACTTTCATGTTTATGCAGCAGGACACTTTTTACGCGCATTATTCAAGTAGTGGATTATACCGTGAGCAGATAGTGTCCGGTCCTTCCGTGGAATGTGCGTGTACAATACTGAGCTAGGTCTGACCAACACTGTATTCTGAGAGGTGATCAAAGAGTTCACATTGATTGATGGGGTGTTTGGGATAAATACACAGAGTTTTACTGGCATGGGAAAAACGAAGAAATTAATACTTTTACTCTTTATTTTCACAATACTAGTGTTACATTGAAGTAAAATTAAAAAAACATGAGCGCTCCACATGTCACAGGGGGCCAAACTGTGGCTGAAATAATTTGGATTTCTGAGGCTCAACACTCCTGTGGTCAACATGGGGTATAAGTGGGAGAGCTGCGGGGTTTAGCCATCATGCAGTGAAGTCGCTCTCAAGTCCATGTAGATTTTTTAGGTAGTTATGTTGGGTTGAATGGTGCTTTTTTTTTTTTTTTTTTTTTTTCACTATTCTTTCTTCTTGTCCTCATCCTTCTCTTCTTCCACTGCGCCACTGCGCTCTTCCTCTTCCTGAGAGGCTCCTGTCTGTTCACTTCCAGTCACCGTGGAGGTCAGGTTGCTCTCTTTCTTCCACTTCATGCGCCGGTTCTGGAACCAGATTTTGATCTGGCGCTCCGTTAAACAAAGCGCATTGGCGATTTCGATGCGTCTGCGCCGGGTCAGGTAGCGGTTAAAGTGAAACTCCTTCTCCAGCTCTAGGGTTTGGTAGCGAGAGTAGATCTGACGTCCTCTGCGCCTGTCTGTCCCGTAGCCCACGCCTGCTGAGATACAAAGTGGAAGAACTAATTCAATCATTTGTAAGGCAATCTCATTTGACATTAAAATAAATGTGCTTCTGTCTGTGGTTTCTTAATACTTTGAGACACTTGATCACAAGTTTAACGTTATAATCTTAATACATGTTAAAAAAAAGAATTGAATACATTTAACAGAACGACTATCTAGAGGGGCATATTTGCTTTATTATCTAAATTAATAAAAGAACAATAATGCATCTCTGCCTCACGCGTCTCTGGCTTCTAAATCTTCCTTAAAATGAAAGGTGTTTGTTTGCACATGCAAAGGCCCATCTACAGGTCGAGGGGATACAGTAATGTTTTATGGGGCCATAAAAAGTAACTTACTCTCTTGGTAAGACATATCGTAAAAGTGGCCCATTTCCTTAATTTATTTGTCGTAGTAAAACTCACCGCCGTGTGAGTTCATGCGCTGCATCCACGGGTAGATCGGGATGTTGCTTTTCTGCTCCTGCGATCCTGCTCTTCCTTGATCCAAACTGTACTCTTGAGCAATGTGGCTTTGTGAATTGAGTCCCATGTTAGTTTGTCTGCAGCTGGGGAGCACGTCCTTGTCCTGAAGAAACACGTTTGATCCATACTCGTACTGTGCCCTGCCAGAGCCAAAGACGACATTGTCTTGAGGGGAGTAGAAAGGTGCATATATCCGATTCTGGGTCACAGCGGCACCGTACGACGAAAAATGTCTGACTGTGTCATAGGTGGTGGAGTTCAGGGGGACGTTAGGCAAAACATCTTGACCACCCGATAAATGGCACGAGAGCGACGGGTTTGCGAAATACGAATTCATACCTTGCTTGTAACCCTCTCTCCAAACTCTCCCACTTCTTTATCGCTCTCTTTTCAATCTCCTTCTCAGTAAATCTCCTTCCCGTCTGTGTCAACCAACCACACCTTTCTCCAAGCTCTTCTTTTTTCTCTCTCCACTTTCTGCCTCTCTAACTGGACGTGGGCTACTTTGAGGATTCAATATTATTAATTTCCAATCTCCGGTTAAGACGCACAAACGCGAGTGTTATAGCCGAGGCTTGGCTCGGTGAGAGACAATATGACAACGTCAGCTGACCGGTCTCCACCAATTGAGAGGCAGGAGTTGAAGAGAAAGTGTAGCTTTTAGCTCAGAGCTTGAACATTAGTGCTAAATGCCGATAAACACGACGTGGAGTTGGAGTGGCACACTGTCTGTGCAGCCTGGATGGATGAGGCATTTTTGACTTGAAGTTTTTAGAGAATGTGGTGTTTGGAGAGGAAGTGGGGATGAAAAATGTGGCCAATGTCATTCAGAACAGGGATCACAGTCAAATCAGGGTGGAATATTAGCATAACACACATGAGCTCAACTTAAGATGGGTTTTAAAGAGTGAAATCAAGATAATAGGTTGAATAATGCCAGTAATCAGATATAAAGCAAACCCATTTCCCGTGGGTTTTGGTGGTTTTGTGTGTATGTGTGTATGTGTGCGTGTGTATGTATAAAAATCTGTTTTAATTTTAACACACCACTGCAGAGATATTCTACAAAATCTCAATGCTGTTTTCCAGGATGCAGCGCCATTGTATGAAAACTTAGATTAATATTCGTTTTGTTTGTTTGTTTATCTCGACTTTTCAACACACTGTGCATGTTTCCATTTGTGTTTGAATTATCCGGCGTGTGAGCAATTTACATGCTTTTGCAGCGAACTGGGGGAGGGTGTAGGTGGTTAAGAATGCGTTTATGGTCTATCTTCTGTGAGGGCAATAAAGCAAGTGATGTTCCCCAGCTCACCAACAACTATCTCTGCTGCAGCAGAGCCCTGCAACTCAAGCAGCACAATGAAAGCTCTGCACAGCAAGCAGCACAGAGGAAATAACGAGTTTACTAGCATGGAGGGAAAAAAAAAAAACAATTCAGCGTCTATAAGAAGATCATTCCAACTGTCTGTGAAAATCAGATCAGTTAGGCGACTGTCCAACACATCAGACTAAACCCTCCACAGGCAGCAGAGACCGGTGCTCGCTAGTCTCAGGTACAGTCTCTTTAACTCACAGTGATTAAAAGTACGCTTTTCATTTTACGCACACAAGTCAGAGCTGAGACAATGTAGTGTTTGAAAATGCTTTTAAGTGCTCGTGTTCTTTCTTTTTTTTTTCGGCCCTGTTTTGATCATTCCTCGACATTCCCCTGACACACACAGAGGGAAGAGTAACCGTTAATTATCTCAGCAGAAAATGACGGGTTTGGAAATTACTTTTCCAAAAGGTTTCCATTGAAAATCTTACAGTGCTTTAGCGCGTGTCTGGTCGTAATCATATTTAATAAAACGAATTATTTCACCTTTGTACATTGTCAAAAGCACGTTTTATCCTAACAGCATTTTAACTGCTTTGCAAAAAAATCCAGCCTTTTTAAAACGGAATTAAAAGTAAAATATTAAGTTTTAACAATATCATGCACATTATAAGGATTTTCTCAACAGGCCATAATAGATACCAATAAAATAATCAATACATTATTGAAAGAATGTCTGTTCAAACGCAGCCGCAGAAGCCTATTGGTCCCCCTCATTGATTTCCTCAGTAGGGTGAATACTTGCACACTAAACGTGCAACACTGTTTGGTGTGTTGTTTGGGATCCTGAATAGCCCATAAAAGAGACAAGAACAAAGAGGAGGAAGTAGCTGGTGCAATAAAAGTTCCCCTTCACCTTATTCGTGGCCATATGTGACATCCACGGCGCACAGATTTGAGGCAAATAGAGCGCAGAAGTTTGAGGCTGAATTGTCTCTTCACTGCTGTCCTGGGATTGTTTTCCCCTTTTTACTTTGAATTTAACGAACCAACTTTTGTTCGGATAGCCTATAATAAACATATAGTGCAGGATGAAAATAGTCCCAATTTGTGAAAAAAAAATTCTCAATCCACAAATGGAACACCTTTAAAATTCATAGAAAGCATAAAAAGTGTGTTCAAAACTTTAGCAAGGGTAATACATTTATATTTAATTAAAAATATTTAAAATCTCAGAAACTGTTGTTTGTAATTCGGTTTTTCTTTCCCAAATTGACACGCTCACTAAGAAAGAATATTTGTGTGTGTGTGTGTGTGTGTGTGTGTGTGTGTGTGTGTGTGTGTGTGTTTGTGTGTGTGTGAGTAAGCTTTGTTTCATAGAAACCACCTCTATTGTCATTCACATTTTTTAAATTAATTTATACAGTTTATAAAAAAAAATCCCTCAAAATTCAGGTAACTTTTTCAAACTTTTAGTATCATAATAAACTCCTTAGAATATCAAAACGCAGATTCTGCCCTCAGATTGCGTTCACCACAGCCCCCTCGTGAAAACCACACGCTGGTCCATAAACTTTGGGTTGTAAATAAAAGGCTGAACACTAAAGCCAATGTGTGGACTGGAGGAGCAGGAATGCAGCAGAGCTCCAGCCAGTGTGCAGAATTAGAAAGGTCATTCTTTCCCTCGTGTTTTAGTGTTTTATTGCGGCCCGTGAGGCAAATCACATTCACGGCTTCTGATGCCGTTTGGTCCTCGAGCTTCAGGAGGAAATTATGACATCGAGTGAGGAAAAAAAACAGGAAGGAATATCATAAATTATTACCAACGACTTTGTACCAAGTACTGACCGTGGATATTAAGTAAAAGCGTCAATAATTAATTCATTGTGAATGCACTTAATTTATAGTTTGGAGTTATTCGGTAGATTCGCAATGCAGGCTTAGCATTGTGGGTAAAAAAAAACGTGCATTTCAGGATATTGTTCTATGTTCACTTTATTATTATTACTGTTAGTTGCCGGTGTTATAAGTTTCAGTTACTAAAATACTGGATCGTTTATTAATACACACTATTGATGGTCGTCCCGCAGAAGGCCTAACTTTAACAGCATGATCCCCTGCAGCACAACAGGGCCCGTCCGCACACTTCACCTGTCTTTTACGCACACACGCCTTTAGATCGACATCAAAATCAAGCATCACAACATAGCTCAGTATTAGTTGTATGGGACCTGTAAAATTTCTACATTATCAGCCATGATTAAAAACAGCGAGGGAGGAGAAGTGGGCTCAGCCTCTGAAGCTTTTTCCTCTCCCCCGCTCCTAACCTGACTAATAAGGAGTAATTCACGTACTAACAATGTAAAGCCCTCTATAAGCACTTTACCATCGCTGGCTGGCCCAATTAATGTCCGGAAGTGTTCGACTTTATGCTCGTTAAGCACTCAGGAAGCTGTTGGCCAATGAGCGCATGTTGATCCACACATCATAAATTATGACCATTAGTAGGCAAAATTTTGAGCCCTGTCGGGATTTGTAAGTGAGGTTCTAAATGTGGTGATGCGGACAGATTCATGACTGCATGAAGCTTTATGCCAGACTATCTGTGCTTTTAAAACACTGCAGGGCAAAACAATAGACTGTGCTTTTCCCCTCTTATTTTAAACTAAGATTTACCTCAGAGCACAAATGGATCGTATTAAACAGACTCTCTCTGTCTCCTTCTCTCTCTACAGACGCAGTTTTATGCAGAAGCAGACATGGACGTTTCACAAAGGGAAGCAAACAACGTGTCTGACAGTAGGTTATAAGACTTTGAAGGCTCTAACAAAGAGGCTACGACTCTTTAAAGGCTAAAAATCCAAGAAGTGTGTTCGTGCAGCTTTAGCAGGAGACACACACCTTCCCAAATCACTTTAGAAGAAAACAACCGATATTTTGTCGCAGCGCACAACAATAAAACACAGAGGCAGCAGAGCTTTGAAAAAACAACCGGCTTTCAACTTCTCAGGCACACAAAATGTATACTGCTGTCTTAGTCAGTCAGTCAGTCTCTCTCTCTCTCTCTCACACACACACACACACACACACACACACACACACACACACACACACACACACACACACACACACACACACACACACACACACACACACAGGAATTTATGATGCCTTATAAAATCTACAATTGGTAAACTACTTTGTTTTGAGGTGCAAGGCGTATAGTATGTATTTTTTGCTTTTTTAAATCGTGATTACACACACGTTACAAACAAATGTACACATTGGCTGTAATTGTATATATTAATGTGCCGCGCACATTAATCTGTGCTTAAGCCACATATGGTGTCCTTCCACATGCTGAGAGTGTTTCCAAAATGATTTTAATTAATCTGTATCTTCTTTTTTTTTGTCAAAATGTTTAAAATATATCCAGAACTGGAGAGTATTGTACCATAATTTGGCACTCATGTACCCTTCAGTGCACTGATTTTGATAAATGGAGATATCTGTAATGTTAATGTTATTTGCTCATGGTATAAATAAAATCTCGTACCACCACTCACAATGTCGTCAGTGATTATGTCACAGGGTAGCATCTCATAACAAATCACTGCATCTCAAACAACACAACAACAAAAGAGACCAAAAAAATCTCCATTTCTCCGAGCTGACAACAACACCAACAATAACAACAAATGAGACTGTCGGAAACAGTCCTGTGTCGGCTCGTGCAGCAGTGTATCAGACGGGTCAGCTGACATCCGCAGTGGACCTCCGCCGAAAGGCAGCAGATAAACATCAAGCCTCAACACCCGCCCACTTCCACATATAACACTAGTGGTCGCTAGGGGGCACTGCCAGGGTCCTTACTATGTGTCAGGCTCCACACATTGAAGCTTATGTGTGTCGTATGTTGTGTATGTGTGTGGGAATATTTGTGTGTAAGCGCGTGCGCAAAATTGCAAACGTTATCCAAGCTCTTGGCACAGACTGGATATAACAAGTGACGACAAGTATGGAAAGCAGGAATAATTAGAGCACATCAGAGAGCTCTAAGGGTAATTTGTCACTGCCTGGTCAGAGGGGCCTGTGAGTGATGACAAAGTTTACTATCATGGGCGATTTATCACAACACAGTGGCACAGCCACAGTAGCACACAAATGCTCCTAATGTTGGCTAAAGCAGCTGGTACAAACCCACACGCACAGGTATAAATGCAGGTGTACAACAGGCAGGTAAATTGCAGTAGTCAGACAGGCTACAGGTCAGGTCAGGGCTGCACAAAAAAGACGCACCCACAGACAGACACACACACACACACACACACAGACACACACACACACGCACACACACACACACACACACACACACACACACACACACACACACACACACACACACTTCTGCATCATTCGTCATTCCTATAACAGCAACGACTAGCCAAACACAACAAAAACACTGAGGAACAGCGAAAGAGATATCTGTAGTCTTACCTTTAGCAGGCTCTCCGGAGTAGCAGATTCACGCAGCAGCTGAGGGGTGAATATCAACACAGCGCGCATCTCCCGTGCTATAGTTGCTTCACACCTCGCCGATAAGGAGCGTTTGTGCCCCGGCAAAAGTCTTTCCAGCAGCCTTCCTGGATCTCTTTCCTGTTCCCAGACGTGCTTTTATTGCCTCCGGGAGGGATAATCGCAGGCAGCAGCGGCTGGTAGCGGCGAGGGTCCCCCGAAGATCCCTCTGTCAGGAAGTCGGAGATCAGATGAATATCACACGAAGCAGCGCCAAAAATCACGGTGCAGTGTTATTCATTTCAGAGCAAAAATGAGAAAAATAAGGCTTCTACGCCCCAGCTTTAGTCTGCTGCTGATACAAGGGAAGGACCAGAGAATAGACAACAGCATAAAGTTCATGTTCATAGAGCGTGTGCCACGTGGCTCGCTGCAGCCAATCGCAGATAGGATTCAGTCGTAAACTTTTATTACTCAGCTGTAAATTTCTCCCTTTAACAACCAGGAATGTTTGCACCCATCTTTTCCCGTTGCTTTTTTTTTCGTTTTCACAAAACTAAAAATGGCAACACGATATGAGGCGCAAGGCTGAAATTTCACCATATGTCACAAATGAGACGTGCATGCGTCAGAAAGAGATGACAGTTCCCCTGGTGGACAAGCTGTATTCCATGATGTACACAGAGCCAACGGGAAATAGGAAATAAAAGTGTGAAAGGGAAAGAGAGAGAGAGAGAGTGGGAGGCAGGGAAAGAGACACAGAGAGAGAGATGTCTAATTAAACTTCAATTAGACTTAACTATAATAACATATTAGGATCTCTTTCTGTCTGACTGACTCTCAGGATGGATTACATGACTGTCAGTAGATGCCATGTATCACTGTATACACCAAAAATCAAGTAGATGGTCTGGGTACACGCGTGATTAAGAAAACTAGGGTATCCTTTCTTTCTCCCCATTAGCACATAGCATCATATGCGTATTGGCTATTCTTCCAGGGGTTCAACACACATACAGGCATACTTCAAATTAAAAAGCGGGAAAGGTGCAGCTTGATCCTGTAGAAAACACACACAGCAACAATCTAAATATTAAAAGAGGAGGCAAAACATAATCTGTTACGATCTAGGGAGATTTACAAGGGGGAGAAATCCGCATTTGAAATTACGCACAAAGACTCACATTTTTAAAGGAACATAAGGCGTCAGCTGGGGTTTTGAACTAATATCCGTAACCTCAACAACTATGGTGCAAGAAAAAAAATCAACAAATTGAACATAAATTCACAAAAATAGAATTCCAAATAAATGAAATAATAGATAAAATAAATCATTTAATTTAATTTAAGCCCTGATACGCACCGTTATCTCGTAAAACCATCTCGTCTTAAAAATATTAAATTGTGACATGTGGTCTTAATAAGGAATAAATTCAATTTCCTAGAACCAAATAATGAAATAAACCTGGGTTACATACTCGCATGAGATGTGCATGTTGTCCTTGCAGGCCGTGATCTCCACACTGAGCCTCGACACAAACAGACAAAAGAGACAGAGGCATCCCAGCCGAGTCTTTACACCGCCAATAAACTTTACAGCAGGTACACTAAACTTTATTGGGAATGTCAACGCTGTGGTAAAAGTACACACACACACACAATGGGCACTTCCGTGCTACAGAGTAGCTGTGACTTAAGGGACACATCCGGATTTTCTTTGAAAGACTTCACGCACGTCAAGAGAGAAATAAACACAAACTGTGAAAAGGCGTCGCTTTGACGCAATAAACCGTCTGATTCGGAAAAATACAAGACAAAATAGATGAAAATAGACACAAAGAGCAGATCTGCCAGAGTTAAGTTGATTTATATTTAAGTAAAAATTTGGATTTATAAAAGCAGTTTGACACAATCCGTCCTTTTCTCAAATGGATACAATTTTATTTTGAAAGACAAAATTTCGATTTAATTCGTTTGGCAACACTTTTCAGCTACAATGAGTCAAATAGTATAAATGCAACTTTATAACTTAACGTTTTACTCGTTTTTTAACAGCAAAAAATAATATTTTTAAAAATGTAGTTAATTGAGATCACTTAGGCTATGTTGCTTTGTTTTTTCTCGATGTAATAGAACTCACTGTATGGTTTACGCAATAATAATTAAAGATCCAAGATTGAACTTCGTTAATGTTTTTATGTCTAGTCCAGTCATTTAAAATACAAATCTGACTCACAGTTGGCCAACAAACAATCCTAATAACAAAAAACATTCCCTGTAAAAAACACACACACACACACACACACACACACACACACACACACACACACACACACACACACACACACACACACACACACACACACACACACACACACACACAAACGTACACCTTGCGAGTCTACCGTAAAGCATTTGCATTCATGCGTTCATGCGTTCATGGGTTATGTCTTACAAACTTCGAATGGATCAATTCAGCTTATTCAAATAGTCTTGAACTGTTAAAGAGGGAGACAGACAACAAAACACATGCAGGGGATTTGAATCATTTAGCCGCAGGGAACAACTACAGAGATACAGTACAGTTCATTATTGCTGATAAGTTCGAATAATGCAAATAAAAAAGAGAGAACAAGAAAACAGTGCTGCTGCCCTTTAAATTACATCTTGTGTAAAATACAGCTGTAAACAAGTGAGGGAGGTCAGATGACCTGCTCCTGCATGTAAGGAGGGAAAATAGGTTTAGATTTGTATCAATATAATAAAATGAGAAGCCTTTTTTTTTACTATAGTTACAGTTCAAGAGCCCACCTATTCTGTACATTTTGATACATGTCACTGTGTTTGTTATACAAACATTTAACTCAGATGTTTTTTCCTATATCAACATAAAAAAATAGACAGGAGGAGACAAGACCCGACGTATTACCTGCACTTGGCCTATTTGATGCTTGTTTGACACAAACTTTGACACGAACCAGACGGATAAAGCACCCCTCATGTTTTTATTTTTTTTTATTTAGTCTGATTATGAACACGACGATGTTTTCTTCATCTCATATCAAACGTCCATAATTCATCCCAAGATTCATTAAGAAAAGCCTGGTGTCCTCCCTGAAGAGCGGAAGTTTCTTATTAAGAGGATGAATCAAACACGACGCAGGCTTTGGAGAGTGCGCAAGCTGTGAGAGGGAATTCTCAACCTTTCCTTAAAAGGTAAAGGGAAACATCTGCAAACGCATGTGTTGGTTTATCACACAAGTTGGAAAGTTTTAAATTAAGAAAACTTTAGTTTGGAGGTTTTATTATATGCTTTGTTTTATCTCCCTTCCTTTTGCAGCCTGTGAATGTTTCTTGCTGAAATCAAAGGATCGTCAAAAAAGGGAAACCGTAACATTTTGAGTCTTTTCCTCTTTGAATTGTTATTATTTTTGTTTCAAATGAGTTCTGAAAGTGTGGAAACTCCGGCTCATATATTAGACAAAAGTTTATAACTCGTTAGAGAGGAACGTAAATTGGCACAGAGATAAATAGACTAGAAATTGCATTGTTTCTCAGTTCAAACATGTATGCGCGTCATTTTTATGTGTGCGGGGGGAGGGAAGAGAGAGGGGGGTAATTTCCGAGGCTGCAATAACAATAAAAAGAAAAACAGAAATGACTGTGAGCCATCTTGTTTATTCGTGATTTTACATCAACAATGGCGGGGACACACAATTCCGTCTTTCACAGGAGAAAACACCAGAAAACGAGCATATTGTTAACATCAATATATAACAAGACGTACATAAAGATTATATTCAGTGCAAAAACAACTACGCTATATCACCAGCACATCAAAAGAAACGTCCCGTACTTTAAAACTCGTTGTAATTGTAGCAGGTATTATTATACACAGTACATGTGCGTTATAGGCAGTTTTAGTTGTTGGGGAAATATAGCTTGCGTTTAAATCAGAGCGATGCCACAAGTGAAGAATAGAAATTCAGCAAAAAGGCAAGGCTCTGAGTTTAGGTAGTGCCGTGGTTACAATCTCAACATTTGAGCTATTTGTCTTCCCAAGACTCACAAATTGTCTTCAACAAGTGTATACTGTATATTGGGTTAAATGCTACATACATAACTTAATCATATAAGGTTGATATAACACTTTTCAAATTAAAACCATATGAAATCTCTATATTCAGAAATCTCTATTGCAATTCCCCCAGGTTTTAGGTAGCATCAAAGGATTTCAAACGATTGCATTTCCCTGGTAAATCCTAGAAAAAGATGTCTGAGGAGCTAATGGCTATGCCTTTGTCTAGGCCATCCACATGAAAACGAGTAAAACAGTAACATTAATAATTAGAAGAATAAAAATTGCGGTCTATACATGGGCTGGTGTTGCCATGTATCTGCTGCGATGGTGTTGGAACACGAAAGTTATAGGCCTACATTTCGCTTATAAATGACGTCCATGTCACTTTTTACATGTAGGCTATTTATTTATTTACAACACATGGCGGCGTTGGTCATGATTTGATCTTATTTGGCTATGCTTTTGATACTCATTATTATTAAAAGCAAATTTGTACTTAAAAAAACATCAGCTAAACCATTTTCCATCTAACATGCGTTTTAATTAACCCCTTTTCCTTTTGAAAGGGCGCAAGTTTTATAGTTTTATGAAAGGAAATCTGCGTCTACAGAAATATCCAAATGGAAATCATGTTATAGGGTAACGAGGAGGGCGAATTTTGTCTATTAATGATAGAGATATTGGAGGGATTCCTGTCCCCTCTTGACAAAATGAAAGGGTGGTCATAAAGTTGACGCTCTCTGCCTCCTTGTGACTCTTCCTCTGTTTATGGGACCTCTCTCCTTTCTCTCTCTTTTTCCGCCATATAACCATAAAAAGGACCATAAAATCACTCTTTGCTCTCTTCTTCTTTCTCTTCCGCTTCTTTCTCCTCGGCCTCGGCCTCTTCCCCTTCACCGTCCTCGTTGCCCTCTTCCTCGGCCTCGGCTTCAGCCTCCCCCCTCTGACCCGGAAACTTGTCTTTGTTGTTCTCTTTTTTCCACTTCATCCTCCTGTTCTGAAACCAGATCTTCACCTGGCGCTCGGTGAGGCTCAGGGCGTGTGACACCTCGATTCTCCTCTTGCGCGTCAGGTAAGGGTTGAAGAGAAACTCCTTCTCCAGCTCCAGAGTTTGGTAGCGGCTGTAGGTTTGCCTCCCGTTCCGTCTTCCTGGAGCTTGAATGAAATAAAGCCAGAGGTTAGATGGGCTGACCACGGACCCCCATAAAAATAATCTTTCAGGGCGACTCATAATTAATTTTTCATTTACTTTCTCTTCTCAGTATGAATACTAATCATTCAGCTCCTTAATCCAGCCTTCACTCTTTCAAATGTAACTTCACTCATAAGGAGCGGTGAAAACCTTTACTTTAATTGTAAGATTGGTTATGTGATTGTTTTTAAACATAAACATGCATCAGCTGCAAATATTTGCAAAATAATTTACACAGCACCTGGAATTTTTCATGAATAGCCTGCTAATAATATTTTTCAGTGTTTGAACTGTTTACAGTTCTTTCTGCAGGGGGGCTTTCTGATGTACACTATTACTTTGGTCAGTATTAGGAGATGGTGAATTCATAAAGTATAATCCATTATTAATACATATTATACCCATTCTTTATATAGGAATGTGTTTAATAGCCATTATAGTACTCAAGTCCAATTCATATATACAATAAAATATATATTCTATGTTAGAGTACCATGTTTGCAGACATTATGATACCCAGGGCCTATACAAGCTAGGTGGAGATTTTCAGTCACACACACACACACACACACACACACACACACACTGACACACATGAAGAAGAAAAAAAGAGGGAAGGAAAAGTGTATGAAAAGCTAATGATGAGACAAAACTGTACTGTAACAACAGATGGGGTCAGACTGATGATAAATATCTCTCAGATAGAAACTGAGCTTTCACCTGTGTGGACTTTATGTAGCCTGATAGCTTTAACAGAATGATCCATGAATGGAGGAGAGGCTATATCTACATAAAGGCTTTATGGTTATAGCTGTATAAGTCTTTGGGCCTGTGGAGTCAAATTACCCCCCAAAACCCCTAAAAAAAAGCTGAGTCTGGATCATCGGCACATGTTGTGTTTGAGCTAACTCTCCTGTCACTCTGCATGCTACTAGTGTGTGTGTGTGTGTGTGTGTGTGTGTGTGTGTGTGTGTGTGTGTGTGTGTGTGTGTGTGTGTGTGTGTGTGTGTGTGTGTGTGTGTGTATGTATGTATGTATGTGTCTGTGACTTATTCATCTTTCCCCGAAGTGCGGTTAGAGTTTGTGAAATATCTTATGTCAACGATAATTGACTTCAAAGAGCTGGTGTCATGAGCTGTGATCTGTAATAGTGCGTTAAAGGCACTTTAGAAAGCAGCAGCTCAGCCCTGTATGAACATGTGCTGCAGAGACACAACAGCCTGCACTACAGGTTCTATGTGCCCCATCATGTTCGCTCACTTCTTTCGTTTTGTAGTTAACACACTCACACGTGGATAATAAGGCAACATTTAGCACACAAATACATACACAGAGGTAGACACACGTGCACAAACACACACACACACACGCGCGCGAACACACACAGAGCAACACAGAAAGAATAGGAAATAATTTGATTCTGACCGTGGGGTCTCATCCAGGGAAACATAAGACTGGGAGAGGAGTTTTGATTTAAGTGGCCTTGTCCTTCTCCGGGGTTAGAGCTGCTCGACGATTTACAGTCTGGGTATTGCGCTAGGCTTGCGTCTTGTTGGGTACCATAAAGCGTTTGCCTCGGAAGGGCTTCATATCCATAAAATTTCGTCGCGTCTCCGTGGCACGCCAAAGCACAGGGGTTTTGCTGGTATCCGGGGTTGGATATCCCCGTGGTCCCGTGGTGAAAAAAGTCCTGCACATGATGGGACGGGTGCTGAAAGCCCGGTGCGGCTGCTCCGGGTCCGTAAACGAGCGTGTGGCTGCGGGCGACGCTTTGTGGAAACCTGCAGTCGTAGTAAGTTGGCTCCAGTGACTCGCCGCCTTTGTACTTAGAAAAAAGAGGGTTAACAAAATAGGAGCTCATGTTTGGTTAGCATCAAGCAGACAAGGCTCTCTCGCGGCAGAATATCTCCTTTAGGATGATGGCAGCCTTTTGTTTAGGGTCCCAACTCGCACAGCGCGCACAGGCAGACAAACCGGAACTAGGAGAAACGCTGCCCCTTTGGACAATCTACGGAGCCTCACTCTCTCTGAGCCGTTCCTCTCATCGGGTTTCTCTCGCAGTTGTGAGTGGGGCTTGTTTTTTTTTTTTTCTCACACAGGCTCAAACCCGGCTCATGGCATGCATGTGCGTTTAGCTATACGCTTAAAGCTGGCTTGCTCGTCCGGCACAGTCACAGACGCTTTTCTTTCTTTTTCCTTTTTTTAAAGCTTCCCACCCAACCCACCACCACAGGCACCCCCCCCCCCCCCCCCCCCTCACCCTCCTCCACCACCGCTCACCCCCCACCCCTTCATCTCTCTACGAGCGGTCAGACGTGGGCCCTACGTATATTTCCACCTTGAGAGGAGCTGCACTAATCATAAGCAACAACCTAAGAGGCTTTAAATATGATCAATGTTGTGTATTTCACGAGAGCTGTGTTACAAGCTGATCAATGAAGCTGTTGTGGAAAGATTCAGATATAAAGACAGTAACACGTGACGTATTCTGACTGAATATTGAGTGTAGTTTAACTTGTTATTGTTGCATTTTAACGCGAATATGTCCCCTTTATCAGCGGATAACGATGTTATGGGTTAGTGTTTGCCCTCCCAGCCCCCAATAAAGGTTACAGACTAATTTCTGAAAATAGTTGACCTTTTATGAGCTCTAGGAGGTCAACATGGCATCCGAGTAGTTCATGATAACCAAAATGTTACAGAGAACAACACTATTATGCAAGAGCAAGTCGGAATTGGAATAAAACTAGAATCAGACAGAATATCCTCCTCGTGAAGGCGAGTACAGGGCCAGAACGTCACACTTGCACCGCGCGCCGTAAAACACCGACACACGCAAACATAAACACGACCTGTGAATACTAGGTGCCACTTACTGACCCCGTAAAACCGACGAGGATACGCAGTAAATCTCCCGCGTGGAGGAGTTCATAAAATTTTACATTCGATGTTTAGCTACAATGAGCGCGTGCACGGTCTCGTATAGGGCTCTCCCTCTCTCTCTCTCCAAATATGCCCGCGTGCTTTTCTCTGTCGCTACTGACGTTTTATTCACATCATCGTAAAAAATGAAAGACGCACTGCTCGAATTTAAAGACCTTTCACACTCTATAAATATGCAGATTGTTAATCAATGTTGCACACGTGTGAGGACTGTGATACACTGCTGCTGATTCACACACCAACTATTAAGCATTTACATTAGCACGTAGCTCTTCTTTGGTACATTATTATTATGATTATTGTTATCATTATCTTTATTATCATTATCCTTATAAATTATCCTTACAATTATTATCCGTATTATCTGTATCGTCCTTGTTATTATTTTTAGTGTCGTTATTATTATTATTATTATTATTAGCAAGTTTAGTGTAATGTTTTGGTTTTGTTGTAATTGTTTCTGCTGCCATTGTTATTATTGGTTGAATTTTTATTACTTGTGCAACTGTCTTAGAACTCATAGGCAATAGTTTAATTTAGGAACTTAAATACTGCTTCTCGATATTGATGTTTTTTATGTATTGAAAAATAATTTTCCATCATTAAAATAAGCCTGCATCTTTAAAAATAAAAACAAGCAATTATGAATTAAATGCAAACAAAGAGCCAGAACACACAAGGTACTAACATCTAATGCTTAAATTGTTGCCCTGTAAAAAAAACTAACACCTTTTTTTGCGTTTAAGTAGCACCTTCAATTAGTAAACAATGGGTAAGGATTTCAGAAAATGCCACACACCACCCCACATATTAGAAGAGTTTGTTACAGCAAATACAATGCCAAACCTTAATTTCAAATTATAAACCCTGAATAAAAAATAAATAAATGAAAGATCAAAATAAAACTGGAAAATATACAAACATTCCTGTGTACGCACACTCTGTGCCAGACACAACAACCAGCTCTCTGCATTCCCCAGCTCTGCTCTGTGGCCGATTACACAAAATGCAGCGGGCGACCATATCTGTCATTTTGTCATCGATAGGTTACTCTTCATTTTACAGCCAAGCCACAGAGCTGTGAAGAACAGCACTTCAACACACAGATCCTGCTCAAAACGTGGACCAACAGCGTCATCTAGTGTTAGGATGAGCCAATAACTCTGAAGGAATCCACCAATCAGAGACGACTGTGATGGGAGACAGGGTCTCATCAGTTGTCCAGACATTGTGTGCTTTCAGTAAGTAAAGCTGATCTAAAGAAGCAGTTAACGACAAAATGTGTATCTATACCTACAGTCTCTTCTATTTTACAACAAGATGGAGAAAAAAAGGTGTTTTGGGCCTTATTTTTCTGTCATTGGCGCTACCTGGTCTTGTATATGTGATAGCAATGCTCTGCAGCAATTTTATTTATGCACAATAACTATTGACCTTTTCCATCTAACTGTAGGCTAATAGCTTACTCTTGTGATGAAGTGCAGGGGGCTGCGGCTGGCCCATCAGGCAACAGCCCCCTCACCGGTGCGCATGACTCTCCTTTGAACGCGTCCAGCAGCAGCGTCCATTAAAACCATAAAGTAATTTAGCCCAGACGTCTAGCCAGTGAGTCGAGTTTGCTTTGTTGGTCTGCATTTGAGACAAACAGCCGAGCTCCAACAGGGGCTGTAAAACTGGCATTTTTGTCCGAGCAGAGCGGAAATGCTCTGGATTGGGCTTTGAAATTACAGCATCCTGTCCGTATTGTTTGCCACCACAAAAAGGCAATTTAGGCCGATCCCAGGAAACAAATGTGAGACTTGGGAAATTGTCTCTCACTTTAAACTCAAATTAAGTCGCACATTTTTCTGATCGCCTTTGGGCCTGGTGAATGACGGCTATAAAATTAACAATCCACGTTTATTAAGAATGTAATTAATTTAGAAAAAAATACTAATTAGCCGTGGTTATTATTCCTAAACGAACACGATCTTTAATCTTTGATATCCGCACAAAGATGTTTTAGGTCTATTCAACATATAGGACACAGAGTAGGCCATAAATATGGCACATGCATCAGCACGCATTATTCGCTTTTGTTTTTTAAATTTAATTTCAACTATACTGCCATCACCCATGGGATAGTTTGTATAAATGAAACGAGAGATCATTATTAAGCGTAAAAGGATTTCCCATTGATAATTGAGACATTCACGTTGTACCCTATATTAGAACCATTACGTGTGTTTATTTCATGTTGACACACTTGTACCCTTAAACAAATGCACTGCTGTAATTGCACGTAGCTCACACTTTAATATGACTAATAAAGAACCGATCTAACTAAATGCAGATCATTTTAAAACAATGTTGTCTTGCTAAATCCTTAACTACGCTGTCAACGTAAAGTTTTTAACCTCGCCATTGACTGCAGCTCATTTAGGCCTTAGCTGTACTTGGAGGAATGCATGTCGGCCAAAACATATAATGAGGGGGAATACTTCCTACTTAATCTTAATAATTAAATACATCCATCTGTTTGCAACACGTAGCTTGTATTGATTTGGAAACTCCATATTCCTGCGGTTTTGAAATCTAGGACATAGTTTGGCTGATACTGACTTCGCTTGTGTTTGTTTGGCCCTGCGCAGCTTGAACTCATTAATTGAATTCGAACACGAGAGATACAATGAATACAGGATACAAGTACTTAGTGATTATGTTTGTATTTATATCTACAGTCTATAGTTCAACTCGCTACAATCAAAAATGAAGAAATGCACAAATACAGCAACGACTATCACAAAAAATACAAGACAGACGAGTCCGAGCGCAGATGTTCTGTTTCTGTACAAAATACTACACCTGCATGGCAACGTACAAAGGAAATTAAACATGAAAGAAAACATTCACATCATAAATTATGGGTTTGTGAAATTCAAAAGAATTCAAGTATTCTCTTAGACAGTTTCAACGTGTCCAAACTGCAACTTGTATAATTTCTCTTACAAAAAAACATGTGAACGTAGAATGTTATTATCTCAATAGAAGTGTTTTTTTCTGTCTTTAACACATACATGTGCACTGGAAAATAACAAAATCAGCATCAAACAGTCTCAGAATTAGAAGATTAATACAAAAATCCAACAAAGTGATAAATATGAAGACGAGGAGTGTTTTGGTACATCTGTGCTGTCCATGTGACTAGTGGTTATTAGTGTTGTTTTCTCACTGCTGCAGTTCACATTATTGTTCTTTGCTGTCGCTCTTTTCTTTGTTCATTTTCTTCATCTTCATTCGTCGGTTTTGAAACCAGATTTTGACCTGCCTCTCCGTCAGATTCAGGACCCTCGCGACCTCGAAACGGCGGTCTCTCGTTAGGTACATATTAAACAAAAACTCCTTTTCCAGTTCCAGAGTCTGGTACTTTGTGTAAGGACATCGCTTCTTCCTCGTGGAGCGGGCGTGTATCCAATTTGCCACTGGGTTATCTGCAAAAAGAAAAGATCTTAATTTTAAAAAAAAACAACGACTATGTATTTGTAAACTAATCTGAAACATAAAGTTAAAGCAAATACAAATGACTGCAATGAAATAGTTTAGAATTTAAAAAATATGCATGTGGGTTCACATCAATGTTGATATTTAAAAAACAATATCAAATCACACACACGTTTGAGTTTTACCATTAAACTAAAACATTTAGATGAATGCTTCTCAGCCACATACTATCCAACACTACACTGATTTGCTTCCTTGTCCCCTTAACTTGTGAGTAACACCGTCGTAAAATACTCAATGCGCTTATTCACTTTATTGGCCCATAAAATGGCCCGTGGTTCAAGCCTTTACAGGTCCGTGGTGAAAGTCCTCGAGTATGTCCCTACATTCCTCAAGTTGGCTGCTAGAGTCATGTGAATTTGTTTTGGAACCAGGGAGGAAGGGAAATTATAATCTGGAGCTATATGCACACTCATTATGGCACGGCTAAATCATGTGTCTCATAACTGGGGATCAAATGAGGGAAAATGTGTCTTTTCTTAAGGAGCGGGCCTGAGACGGGAAACAGGAGATAAGGTGGCTTACATGAGCCTCATGTGCCGTAAAAAGCACAAGGTGAAACATGGTTGTAAAAATGCATCATGACGCATTCAGAGGTGGATATGTATGCATATTTTGATAGTTAAAGAGAAAATCAATGCATGTTTTTAACATCATAGCACATGCGTCCAAATTCAACGTCCTCCTGTAGGTTTGAGTCCAGGTTTATAACCCTGTCTGCTTTTATAGCCCCAATATTAGCCTGGTAGCGATTGTCTTTTATAGTTCCTACAGCTTTCCCCCATAGCAGAGGCTATCCGGATCTAAGATGAAAAGAACGGGGGTAAACTGTATATAATTACACTCTATAAGCAGGACGTTAAAATGCCTCTAAACAGGTTTTACACAATCCCAAACCAAAACTCCCACCCGGTTGTAAAAGGAGCTTGAACTTACTCGGATCTAGCTCCGGCTTCTCGTCTTTATGTTTCTCTGAAGCCAGAATCTCCGACTCGGGAGAGGGGACATTCTGCGGCGTCCTGTCCCGCATGTCAGTGGAGGAGCAGTACAGATAATCCGTGTAGGTCCGTCCGCTGGAGCTCAGACATTCTCCAGCTCTGTGCTCCTGGAAGGCGTCGGGCTTGAGCCCATAGTGCCTGCTGCTCCCCGGGTAGCCATGGAAAGGCACCGCGCCTGATATCGGCTCCAGCCATGAGCGCATATACCTCGAGTCTGTGGCTAAGTGAGGTTGGTGACTGTATGGATGGTAAACCACTGAGGACTGGGAGTGGACGGGGGCCCAGGAGGTGGAGAAGACGGGAGGCTTGGGTGCGAAGCTGCAGGAAGGGTAGTCGGCGCACTCCGGTACTAGAGACGGAGGACGAGGGCCGGCTGGGTGCGAACCGGGAGCCGAGAAGCGAGTTGCAGCAAGGACATCCTCGTTTTCATGGTTGATCAAGGAGTCCACATAATAATTAGTTATGGGACCCGTGGTCGACATTTCGAAGCTACCCCGACTCTTTTACATGCATCCGATTATTATATGGAGTGTATGTGTACTTTTTATCTAGCCATAGAACAATCAAGGCAGGTAATTATTTCTCAACGCTTCCTCGCCTGCTATTGGCTGCCTCGCTGACACGTGATTCTATTTACCCCCACAAAAATTGTACAGTGGATCAATGCGCCGCTTATCCTGGGATACCGTTGCACATAAAAGGGATTAAAGAAAGTACCCCTTTGCTTTTTTCATGGACATTCTAGAGGTAACGTCAACAACATGCTTACTTAAAGAGAAAATATTTATTTGGATTGGAGATAGTATATCCGTGTCGGCGCAGTGCAGCCCTGTGCGCATTACGTCTTAAACCGAGAGAGGAACTATTTGATGGTGTCATTAATCTCTGTCTGGCAAAACCTACCGTAGCCCAGTTATTGCTGTGGATAGTGTTACAGCATTCAAGTGTTTATTGGATCATTGAAGCTTCTTATCTTTATCAAACCAGCTACAGAGCTGATAAAGTGAAGGTTTTAGAACTTCCTGTGTAATGCTTTTTATTTCTAAACAACACTCAAAAAAAAACCTTCGCAGTAGCTGCATGAAGAGAAGACAGGAGAAGGGAGGTTCAAAATACGGGATGCATCAACAATAAAGTTTGCACCGTTTTAACGAGCGCGCAACAGAGCAAATATTTCCTAAATGGGATCTGCGGAGATAGGAGAGGAGGGGATTCAAATTCTTGACAAGCAGCCCACTACAGCGGGCTATATTCGGCTAGTGACCGTTCATGTTTTTATGCCCATCAATAAATTTTAACGAGGACCATTTGATTGTTCATAAACGTGTCGTTAATAAGGCTGCATCCGAGTTCCTCGCTCAACATAAAACCACCAGCGGTGAATGTACGAGAAACAATTCCTGTCACAGAGAGAGAGAGAGAGAGGGAGGCCGAGGACAGGAGAGAGGAGACTACAAGCAGAGGAGGTAAAAAGGTTCGTTAAAGGGCTAAATACATGAAAGCTTTCATAACAGGGATCATGTTACTGTTGGATCTGATTGCAGAAGTTTTACCCTGTTATATAATGGTGTCGCTTGTCAGAGAGGAGGCTGTGAAATAGCACTGAGTTCTTCAAAAGGGCTGCAGAAAATAACACTACTAATATACGATGAAGAAAGAGTAACCAGTGAAGTCAGCAGTGTCACAGGGAACATGTATTAGACTAATTGGTACATGCATAATTGAACGTTTGATGCACAAGTGCAGAAAAGAATGACAACATAGCTGATGTAGAAATCCTGCATTTAATCACAGTGAGTTGGTGGCTTTGTTGCAAGGCGATCTTTGCACATATCTAGAAATAGTGATGCTGCGTGTGTAATTGTGATGCACTTAACTCTTACATGCATAATCACGAATCAAGCCATTTCTCGCGATTAGTGAATTGCAGCCTTTTTTTTTTTTTTTTTTACGTGTGTTGCATGCGTTGATGTGCCTAATTGAACTTATAATGACATTTTTTTTTAAAATCGTTTTTCCTTTACTTTGGACCAGTGATTTTGAAAAACTGAGAAGTCATTTGTTTTCTCCAAACCTACAGACGAGGGAGTAAAACATGAAATGTGTTATACGTTTTTGCAATCTTTATGTGCAAAAGTGACATAACAGTAGTTATGCACGGTGTACCCTTAAATCCCAAATGTGGAATACAAGTTTAAACAAGACGAAGAACTTCATAACAAAAGAATATTAATGGTAAGTGGCTATTACGCTTATTAGACGTGTGAAAATGAAGTCTCAAATGGTATCCAAGTGCCAAGGATCCAATGACGTCACTAATTAGAATAATATTCAACTTTGTTTAAAACGAATTCTTACACATGCAAATTGCAAATCATAACATGAGGTCCATAACATGTTATTTCACACAGTAACAGCTAAGCATATAGAAAGTGCGATGTTTGTCATGGCTGCTGAGTTCAGATTCAACCATGAAATTTAAAAGGCCAGACGCCAGACCTTAACCGGATAATACCAAACGGTGTGTGTGTGTGTGTGTGTGTGTGTGTGTGTGTGTGTGCTGGTGAACGCGCCAGTGTTTGGTGAGTCAAATATTCCCCCTCATGTTTAAAGAATTACAGCCATATAGGCCTACACAATTTAGTAAATCTTACATGTGATGTATTTAAATGTGTGTGTTTTTTGTGCAGGCTGAAGGTCTGAGCCCGTTTATTCTACTGCTGCCATTAAAAGTGAATGAAAAAGTGCTCAGTGAGACTTTATTACCATAACATATGGCCATATAAATACATGATGTGGCGTCTATCTCTGTCAACAGTTATCCAGTGAATAATCGTTAATGTTTTGGGTGTGCGCGTGTACACCAGTGTTTGCATGTATAGGCTATATACGTGTTATTTAGAGTGCATGTGCACGGAACGTGTGTCTACGGCTGTGTGCATCAAATAAAAGTTTTTATTTAAAAGAAAAAATGATGTATCAAGTTCATCTTTACCCATTTTTTCTGTGCTCTAATAAAACGATGAATTCATTTAAATGGGTCTTTGTTGTTTTAGTTGATCTTTTCGCCCTTTATCACAGCTGGTTTTGCGACCAAATCATTCAAGATTATGCGGCCGAAGAAGTAGTTCTTTGTTGCATCACCAAACCTTGTTTTCGTATTTCATATATTGATTTCCCGCTTCCTTAATGTTTTAGACAAATATAGCCTTCCAAAACAGTCGTGTCTATTTTGTGTTTTAATTCATTGGTATGATATTGTAATTTTAATTTGAAAATTAAGACTTGAATTTGATAAATAAGCAATAGTACATGCTGTAAAGGTAACAATGAGAGACTGGCACAAAACTGATGGTTTATTGAAATCAAATCAAATGGGCTTTTGGTCCGTCTACAGATACATTTATCTTAGGCTATTAATATTAAAGACGCCAATGAATGCTTTGTAGGCGGCACAACATACAATACTCTCTATCCCTATACTCTGTAAGATTATGGAGCCTGTTTGTTGTGTTTGTTTCACTCGGCACAAGTCATTGATAAGCCGGAAATGTATCTCTTAGGCTTATAACGACGTAATCAGTCAGTGATGATTACAAATATTATGACTGGCTCTGATGCTATCAGTCCTCATGGCTCTGGCATTTCTCTTATTTGGCATTTACACAATTAACTTTTCTATTCACGAATAAACAACAAATGCGCATCAGACAAAAAAATGGGCTTTAGATGTGCAGGATGACGCATAAACCAAGCCTGCAGGCCAAAGTAAGCATGGTCACATCTGAAGAGGACAATGTTGTTTTTGTTTTAGATGAATGCCGTTAACGAGCAGCCTTAAGCCGTCATATTTCTCCTGTTCCAGTAAATATGATGAATCTTCAATGGGAATGAAGCATGTGCCCTGTTTGTTTGCATTTCCATCAACACTTGGGTGCGTCAATTACAGGGTGGATAAATAACAAACTAGCGATGTAAACTATGCTTTCTTATATAACACGCGCACGGTGGCTTCTACGTAATGACAGGGTGAGGTCACATTATCTAGTCAATTCAGTGATTACCCTTCACTTTCTAAATAGACTTAACTACTGGTTTTTCTACGAAGGATTTAGACCACAATGCACACAGATTCATTCTGTATGAATATTGGAAAGTGGATATCAGGAGTTATTTGAGATCTCACGTGCAGAAGAGAAATCCCCACACGAACAAGAGTAACTGTGTGATTAGCTGGCCACAGAATTATCCGTAATACCAAATTGGAGCCTATTTGAATGTTCCGTTGTAATCGCATATTTCTGAAAGCCCCGGTCCATAAATGCTCAGTCCCACATCTTTTTCCAAATTATTTGTCTCAACCGAAACACTCTAATCTCCCCAATTCGAGCGTTACAAGTTCCAAGACCAATTACGGATCAATTAATATTCTCGAGGCGTCAAGAATATTTGACACAAATATTTGAGTTGCATTTAACATTTTCTTTCTACAGAACATGTTTATCTTGGTTTAAGTAGCTAAGATATTTCTGTGGGATAAAGATCATACTCCTTAGAATAAAAATAACCTATGTAGGCTATATTTTATGTCGTTGATGCGTAGAATTAACAGATGATGATTTCCAGCTCTAAACCAATTCACACATGTCAATAGAATTATTCTAAATTGTGACATGTTTTGCAAAGGGAAAAAAAAATACAATTCGACCTTTGATTGGAGTTTACTTCGCAACTTTCGAAACCTACATTTGCATAAGCGTCCGGCCTCTTAAGAGCGTTATGAATGAAGTACGAGGTATGAATGCATCCTTTATCCAACAAGAAAAACGCAATAAGAAAAAAGTAAAATAAGATAAAGTTAGGGAAAAGCCGCCAGCATAGTTTCTTCATGTCTGATCATGCCAGTGGCAGTAACACTTCTCGAGCTGTCCAAAGGAAGTGTGTGTGTGAAACCTTCAGTTCCTGTGCGCCACTACAAAGTGAAATGAATTGCTTTATGTCTATATGGTTTTAGGGTGAATCTGTGCGGCTCTCGGGGCTGTTTCCAGCGCTGTAAAGTCTTTGTCAGTGATGCATTCCAAGGGAGACACTCATTCACTGAGCTGAATGAAAGTGACTTTGGATTCCAGACTGTCTCTTCCAGTTTGCACCACCGCCAAAGGGAGGAGGGGATGGGGGGGGGGGGGGGGGGGGGGGGGTGAAGAAAACAAGAAAACAAGGGGAAATAGTGTCCAGTATAAACACTGGACCCTATAGCAGGAAAAATGCTGACTGCGCCACAAGCACAACCCGTTCTATAAATAAGTTCTTGTTTTTCTTGTACACAAGCTCATCACTCCTCCTAAAGACTTAACGTTTGCTTAATCACATTTATTCTGAAACTTTATCCTAAATAACAGATGTTTTTTTTTTTTTTACACGTCATTAAATAAATGACTGGCAGAAGCGAGGCTTAAATAAAGTTAGGCCTTTACCTTGTGATTGTCAGTTGCTCACACAAATTTCACACATGAATAAATGAGCCCGTAAATAAGTAATTGCTACTGGACCAAAATAGTTGAATAAATATTAAGACTACTAAAGGCTGTATTTAAAGGAGATGGGAGTATTATATCTGGTAACTCGATTCATGTCCGAAAAACCTGCGTCTTTATTAGTAAATTACTTTATAAATTAAGGGATTATAGGATGTAAAAGACGCAAGAAGCCTGGCTGAGGCTCGTTTACGGGCCTGAGGGGGAAAAAAATGAGCTGAACAGATTCTGGCTAAACAATATGGTGAACAGCAAGGTTTGTCACCAATGAGATAAGCTATTTATTGCACACAAAAATGTATTCACGTTTTGCCAAAATATAATGACTTTCTTTAGAGGATTTCTGTCATGAGTGTCAGTTTAAATGTTTCTTGTGTCTCCAATGTTTGTGGGAAATATCTACTTTCAAAATATATAATATCATTAAAGACATATTTTTGATCACATCATTTCATATTTATTTTCATGTTAGGTTCATTCATGAAACTTTTCAGCATAAAAGGAAAATCGGAGTTGCAAACTATGGTTCGTTATAAAACATTTCCATCAGCCGTAAAATATACAGGAGAAAAACACAAGTTCACATAAGATAATGAAAACGTCAATACGAATCAATTTCCTGTAATAGATCCAGATACATTAATGAGCCAAAATGTGACATCCATCTATCCATCCATCTGTCCATTCAGATCATCATGGAGCAGCTGTCAGACGCAACACAACGCCGTCTAAAACTTTACCCCATGTTGTTTACAACCTATTCTCCCTGTGAGAGCCACAGAGCTTTTACAGCCCGCCACAAAATAACAGCAAAGAAAGAAAACGTCTCTGTCCAAGGTATTGCAGCTCAGTTCATTTACAATGCCATTTGCGGAGACCTGGTTGACTATAGGGGGTAATTCAGCGGAAATTGTGCCCTTGATGAAGACGAACTGACGTAATCAAGGCAGTTTCTTGTTGCCGAGCCAGGAAGCCAACCCCAACAACATGAAACTACCTAAACCACGCTTCAGCTTCGCGCAAAATGGGTTAAAATCCAAGGAAAGGAGAACTCATGCAAACAGCCAAGTGAGGATTTACACTATCCAGCAGAGATAAAAAGGCAAGTACCATCACAATAAAACACGTTGTCTACTATAGAGCTGTAATCAAGCTACTTTTCTAACACTGCATGACATCTTGTGTTTTGTCTCTAATTCTCTTCAGCAAAAAAAATGTCAATCTTATTTCCTGTTCTTATTTCATAAGCAGCATCTTGTAGCAGCTTAGTATAAACATTCATTTAGCTGTTCCAAAGGAGCCAATTTTAAAATACAGTCGCAGTAAGTGTGCAGAAATATTATGCAAAATATTCAGCACCAACCAACATTATAATTAAAACAAGAAAAGAGAGCAGAGCTGAGCAGCCCGCTGATTAATAGTCTCTCATCAGCTTCAGATAAACTATCGACATGTGCAGGCGTGCACCATGCGTGCCACGAGAGCTGTCAAGCGAGCTGTCCTGACAGATGTGGCATACTTTACCAAACAGGAAATAAAGATATTACGTGAAGAAGAAAGTCCTACCT